>NC_066579.1:323022990-323322990 GCF_024323335.1 Lathyrus oleraceus
AGTTCAGAAGGTTTTGCTACTGGAATTGCTCGCTGGAAGCTCGCTAGTGGCTCGCCTAGCGAGTAAGTGCTGGCTGCTCTTTTGACCAAGTTTGGGCGTGTTCGCTACCACCTTCGCTGGCTGTTCGCCTAGCGAGTTTGTTGACATTTGGTATTGTAAAATTCTGGCAATGCTAGCTAGCAGTTCGCTAGGTGCTCGCCTAGCGACCCCTCGCCATAGCCCTCGCCTAGCGAGAAAGCTGATGAATGCATTCTCTTCTTGGTTCCTTTGCCACTTCCTTGTGCCTTATTTTGTTAAGTGTAGTTTTGGTGCCGGGTTTTTGTTATCGTCTCCACAGGGATTGTGAGATATCACCGCCGTTCGAAAGTTGTTTTAATGCTTAACTCGTAGTAACAATGGGGTTTTGGTTTTAGTCACGGTAGCTTGCATAAAAGTGTAAGAAAGTGCGGTAAAAGTTTTGGTTTTTCTATTTGAGAAATATTGTCAAAGTTAGGGTTCGACGATCACTTTGCATGTATATGTTCGATCAACAAGACTCATAAACTCCTTTAGATGATAAATTATTTCACAAAGTCCTCCCAATGTGTTTATCTCTAACACACATTGTGGGTTTTCCCATTTTGATCCATTGTTTATCTCTAACACAATCTATCAAAATGACAACTTTTTTGTTCAAATTTATGGTGAACAAAATCATTCATTACTATCTCTAGCTAACAAACAACATTGGATGAAAACCTAGGTAAAGAGTTGGTAAACATCTCTCGATCATAAACCAACACAAAGAGTTATCAATAAAAAAAAGTTTTCACCATATATTCATCATTAAAGAGTTTACAAATGAAGATCATCCCATTTACACACAAAGCGTATGATCATCTACATCTAACCTTGACAAAATGAAGAACTTAGCCACTCATTTTCATGGTGGCTTGCACAACAAGTCTCGGTTGAAGGTTGATCAACATCCACGTCGAAGAATCGAGATTGGATGGAAATCCACCTTCTTTTTGTAGAATAATGTTAAGAGATGAAGAAAAATGGGTTTCTAGGTTACAAAATATCTCTAGAGCAATACTGGAAAATATATAAGAAAATGCTAAAAAGTACAAAGTATGGAAGTATGGTTCCAAAAAGTAGCCCCTGCTACTTATAGAACTGAGGTCTGAGCTGTCATGCTCGCTAGGCAAGCATAATGGTTCGCCTAGCGAGCCCAAAAATGAGGCACCAGAGGCACCTGCGCCCAGAGAAATATCTTTGGCCAGATTTCATGTTCGCTAGGCGAAGCCTACGCTTCCACCTTCGCTCCAGAGACTTCAGGAGGTTTTGCTACTGGAATTGCTCGCTAGGAGCTCGCTAGTGGCTCGCCTAGCGAGTAAGTGCTGGCTTCTCTTTTGACCAAGTCTGGGCGTGTTCGCTACCACCTTCGCTGGCTGCTCGCCTAGCGAGTTTGTTGACATTTACTACTGTAAAATTCTGGCAATGCTCGCTAGCAGTTCGCTAGGTGCTCGCCTAGCGAGCCCTTCGCCACAGCCCTCGCCTAGCGAGAAAGCTTATGAATGCATTCCCTTCTTGGTTCCTTTGCCACTTCCTTGTGCCTTATTTTGTTGAGTGTAGTTTTGGTGTCGGGTTTTTGTTATCGTCTCCACAGGGATTGTGTGATATCACCGCCGTTCGACAGTTGTTTTAATTCTTAACTCGTAGTAACAATGGGGTTTTGGTTTTAGTCACGGTAGCTTGCATAAAAGTGTAAGAAAGTGCGGTAAAAGTTTTGGTTTTTCTATTTGAGAAATATTGTCAAAGTTAGGGTTCGACGATCACTTTCCATGTATATGTTCGATCAACAAGACTCATAAACTCCTTTAGATGATAAATTATTTCACAAAGTCCTCCCAATGTGTTTATCTCTAACACACATTGTGGGTTTTCCCATTTTGATCCATTGTATATCTCTAACACAATCTATCAAAATGACAACTTTTTGATTCAACTTTATGGTGAACAAAATCATTCATTACTATCTCTAGCTAACAAACAAGATTGGATGAAAACCTAGGTAAAGAGTTGGTAAACATCTCTCGATCATAATCCAACACAAAGAGTTATCGATAAAACAAATTTTTCACCATATATTCATCATTAAAGAGTTTACAAATGAAGATCATCCCATTTACACACAAAGCTTATGATCATCTACATCTAACCTTGCAAAATGTAGAACTTAGCCACCCATTTTCATGGTGGCTTGCACAACAAGTCTCGGTTGAAGGTTGATCAACATCCACGTCGAAGAATCGAGATTGGATGGGAATCCACCTTCTTTTTGTAGAATAATGTTAAGAGATGAAGAAAAATGGGTTTCTAGGTTATAAAATATCTCTAGAGCAATGCTGGAAAATATCTAAGAAAATGCTAAAAAGTACAAAGTATAGAAGTATGGTTCCAAAAAGTAGCCCCTGCTACTTATAGAATTGTGGTCTGAGCTGGCATGCTCGCTAGGCAAGCATAATGGTTCGCCTAGCGAGCCCCAAAATGAGGCACCAGAGGCACCTGCGCCCAGAGAAATATCTTTGGCCAGATTTCATGTTCGCTAGGCGAAGCCTACGCTTCCACCTTCGCTCCAGCGACTTCAGAAGGTTTTGCTACTGGAATTACTCGCTAGCAGTTCGCTAGGTGCTCGCCTAGCGAGCCCTTCGCCACAGCCCTCGCCTAGCGAGAAAGCTGATGAGTGCATTATCTTCTTGGTTCCTTTGCCACTTCCTTGTGCCTTATTTTGTTGAGTGTAGTTTTGGTGTCGGTTTTTTGTTATCGTCTCCACAGGGATTGTGAGATATCATCGCCGTTCGACAGTTGTTTTAATGCTTAACTCGTAGTAACAATGGGGTTTTGGTTTTAGTCACGGTAGCTTGCATAAAAGTGTAAGAAAGTGCGGTAAAAGTTTTGGTTTTTCTATTTGAGAAATATTGTCAAAGTTAGGGTTCGACGATCACTTTGCATGTATATGTTCGATCAACAAGACTCATAAACTCCTTTAGATGATAAATTATTTCACAAAGTCCTCCCAATGTGTTTATCTGTAACACACATTGTGGGTTTTCCCATTTTGATCCATTTTTTATCTCTAACACAATCTATCAAAATGGCAACTTTTTTGTTCAAATTTATGGTGAACAAAATCATTCATTACTATCTCTAGCTAACAAACAACATTGGATGAAAACCTAGGTAAAGAGTTGGTAAACATCTCTCGATCATAAAGCAACACAAAGAGTTATCAATAAAACAAAGTTTTCACCATATATTCATCATTAAAGAGTTTACAAATGAAGATCATCCCATTTACACACAAAGCTTATGATCATCTACATCTAACCTTGACAAAATGAAGAACTTAGCCACTCATTTTCATGGTGGCTTGCACAACAAGTCTCGATTGAAGGTTGATCAACATCCACGTCGAAGAATCAAGATTGGATGGGAATCCACCTTCTTTTTGTAGAATAATGTTAAGAGATGAAGAAAAATGGGTTTCTAGGTTATAAAATATCTCTAGAGCACTACTGGAAAATATCTAAGAAAATGCTAAAAAGTACAAAGTATGGAAGTATGGTTCCAAAAAGTAGCCCCTGCTACTTATAGAACTGAGGCCTGAGCTGTCTTGCTCGCTAGGCATGCATAATGGTTCGCCTAGCGAGCCCAAAAATGAGGCACCAGAGGCACCTGCGCCCAGAGAAATATCTTTGGCCAAATTTCATGTTCGCTAGGGGAAGCCTACGCTTCCACCTTCGCTCCAGCGAGTTCAGAAGGTTTTGCTACTGGAATTGCTCGCTAGGAGCTCGCTAGTGGCTCGCCTAGCGAGTAAGTGCTGGCTGCTCTTTTGACCAAGTTTGGGCGTGTTCGCTACCACCTTCGCTGGCTGTTCGCCTAGCGAGTTTGTTGACATTTGGTATTGTAAAATTCTGGCAATGCTAGCTAGCAGTTCGCTAGGTGCTCGCCTAGCGACCCCTCGCCATAGCCCTCGCCTAGCGAGAAAGCTGATGAATGCATTCTCTTCTTGGTTCCTTTGCCACTTCCTTGTGCCTTATTTTGTTGAGTGTAGTTTTGGTGTCGGGTTTTTGTTATCGTCTCCAAAGGGATTGTGTGATATCACCGCCGTTCGACAGTTGTTTTAATTCTTAACTCGTAGTAACAATGGGGTTTTGGTTTTAGTCACGGTAGCTTGCATAAAAGTGTAAGAAAGTGCGGTAAAAGTTTTGGTTTTTCTATTTGAGAAATATTGTCAAAGTTAGGGTTCGACGATCACTTTCCATGTATATGTTCGATCAACAAGACTCATAAACTCCTTTAGATGATAAATTATTTCACAAAGTCCTCCCAATGTGTTTATCTCTAACACACATTGTGGGTTTTCCCATTTTGATCCATTGTATATCTCTAACACAATCTATCAAAATGACAACTTTTTGATTCAACTTTATGGTGAACAAAATCATTCATTACTATCTCTAGCTAACAAACAAGATTGGATGAAAACCTAGGTAAAGAGTTGGTAAACATCTCTCGATCATAATCCAACACAAAGAGTTATCGATAAAACAAATTTTTCACCATATATTCATCATTAAAGAGTTTACAAATGAAGATCATCCCATTTACACACAAAGCTTATGATCATCTACATCTAACCTTGCAAAATGTAGAACTTAGCCACCCATTTTCATGGTGGCTTGCACAACAAGTCTCGGTTGAAGGTTGATCAACATCCACGTCGAAGAATCGAGATTGGATGGGAATCCACCTTCTTTTTGTAGAATAATGTTAAGAGATGAAGAAAAATGGGTTTCTAGGTTATAAAATATCTCTAGAGCAATGCTGGAAAATATCTAAGAAAATGCTAAAAAGTACAAAGTATAGAAGTATGGTTCCAAAAAGTAGCCCCTGCTACTTATAGAACTGTGGTCTGAGCTGGCATGCTCGCTAGGCAAGCATAATGGTTCGCCTAGCGAGCCCCAAAATGAGGCACCAGAGGCACCTGCGCCCAGAGAAATATCTTTGGCCAGATTTCATGTTCGCTAGGCGAAGCCTACGCTTCCACCTTCGCTCCAGCGACTTCAGAAGGTTTTGCTACTGGAATTACTCGCTAGCAGTTCGCTAGGTGCTCGCCTAGCGAGCCCTTCGCCACAGCCCTCGCCTAGCGAGAAAGCTGATGAGTGCATTATCTTCTTGGTTCCTTTGCCACTTCCTTGTGCCTTATTTTGTTGAGTGTAGTTTTGGTGTCGGGTTTTTGTTATCGTCTCCACAGGGATTGTGAGATATCATCGCCGTTCGACAGTTGTTTTAATGCTTAACTCGTAGTAACAATGGGGTTTTGGTTTTAGTCACGGTAGCTTGCATAAAAGTGTAAGAAAGTGCGGTAAAAGTTTTGGTTTTTCTATTTGAGAAATATTGTCAAAGTTAGGGTTCGACGATCACTTTGCATGTATATGTTCGATCAACAAGACTCATAAACTCCTTTAGATGATAAATTATTTCACAAAGTCCTCCCAATGTGTTTATCTGTAACACACATTGTGGGTTTTCCCATTTTGATCCATTTTTTATCTCTAACACAATCTATCAAAATGGCAACTTTTTTGTTCAAATTTATGGTGAACAAAATCATTCATTACTATCTCTAGCTAACAAACAACATTGGATGAAAACCTAGGTAAAGAGTTGGTAAACATCTCTCGATCATAAAGCAACACAAAGAGTTATCAATAAAACAAAGTTTTCACCATATATTCATCATTAAAGAGTTTACAAATGAAGATCATCCCATTTACACACAAAGCTTATGATCATCTACATCTAACCTTGACAAAATGAAGAACTTAGCCACTCATTTTCATGGTGGCTTGCACAACAAGTCTCGATTGAAGGTTGATCAACATCCACGTCGAAGAATCAAGATTGGATGGGAATCCACCTTCTTTTTGTAGAATAATGTTAAGAGATGAAGAAAAATGGGTTTCTAGGTTATAAAATATCTCTAGAGCAATACTGGAAAATATCTAAGAAAATGCTAAAAAGTACAAAGTATGGAAGTATGGTTCCAAAAAGTAGCCCCTGCTACTTATAGAACTGAGGCCTGAGCTGTCTTGCTCGCTAGGCAAGCATAATGGTTCGCCTAGCGAGCCCAAAAATGAGGCACCAGAGGCACCTGCGCCCAGAGAAATATCTTTGGCCAAATTTCATGTTCGCTAGGGGAAGCCTACGCTTCCACCTTCGCTCCAGCGAGTTCAGAAGGTTTTGCTACTGGAATTGCTCGCTAGGAGCTCGCTAGTGGCTCGCCTAGCGAGTAAGTGCTGGCTGCTCTTTTGACCAAGTTTGGGCGTGTTCGCTACCACCTTCGCTGGCTGTTCGCCTAGCGAGTTTGTTGACATTTGGTATTGTAAAATTCTGGCAATGCTAGCTAGCAGTTCGCTAGGTGCTCGCCTAGCGACCCCTCGCCATAGCCCTCGCCTAGCGAGAAAGCTGATGAATGCATTCTCTTCTTGGTTCCTTTGCCACTTCCTTGTGCCTTATTTTGTTGAGTGTAGTTTTGGTGTCGGGTTTTTGTTATCGTCTCCACAGGGATTGTGAGATATCACTGCCGTTCGACAGTTGTTTTAATTCTTAACTCGTAGTAACAATGGGGTTTTGGTTTTAGTCACGGTAGCTTGCATAAAAGTGTAAGAAAGTGCGGTAAAAGTTTAGGTTTTTCTATTTGAGAAATATTGTCAAAGTTAGGGTTCGACGATCACTTTGCATGTATATGTTCGATCAACAAGACTCATAAACTCCTCTAGATGATAAATTATTTCACAAAGTCCTCCCAATGTGTTTATCTCTAACACACATTGTGGGTTTTCCCATTTTGATCCATTGTTTATCTCTAACACAATCTATCAAAATGACAACTTTTTTGTTCAAATTTATGGTGAACAAAATCATTCATTACTATCTCTAGCTAACAAACAACATTGGATGAAAACCTAGGTAAAGAGTTGGTAAACATCTCTCGATCATAAACCAACACAAAGAGTTATCGATAAAACAAAGTTTTCACCATATATTCATCATTAAAGAGTTTACAAATGAAGATCATCCCATTTACATACAAAGCTTATGATCATCTACATCTAACCTTGACAAAATGAAGAACTTAGCCACTCATTTTCATGGTGGCTTGCACAACAAGTCTCGGTTGAAGGTTGATCAACATCCACGTCGAAGAATCGAGATTGGATGGGAATCCACCTTCTTTTTGTAGAATAATGTTAAGAGATGAAGAAAAATGGGTTTCTAGGTTACAAAATATCTCTAGAGCAATACTGGAAAATATCTAAGAAAATGCTAAAAAGTACAAAGTATGGAAGTATGGTTCCAAAAAGTAGCCCCTGCTACTTATAGAACTGAGGTCTGAGCTGTCATGCTCGCTAGGCAAGCATAATGGTTCGCCTAGCGAGCCCAAAAATGAGGCACCAGAGGCACCTGCGCCCAGAGAAATATCTTTGGCCAGATTTCATGTTCGTTAGGCGAAGCCTACGCTTCCACCTTCGCTCCAGCGAGTTCAGAAGGTTTTGCTACTGGAATTGCTCGCTAGGAGCTCGCTAGTGGCTCGCCTAGCGAGTAAGTGCTGGCATCTCTTTTGACCAAGTCTGGGCGTGTTCGCTACCACCTTCGCTGGCTGCTCGCCTAGCGAGTTTGTTGACATTTACTACTGTAAAATTCTGGCAATGCTCGCTAGCAGTTCGTTAGGTGCTCGCCTAGCGAGCCCTTCGCCACAGCCCTCGCCTAGCGAGAAAGCTGATGAATGCATTCCCTTCTTGGTTCCTTTGCCACTTCCTTGTGCCTTATTTTGTTGAGTGTAGTTTTGGTGTCAGGTTTTTGTTATCGTCTCCACAGGGATTGTGAGATATCACCGCCGTTCGACAGTTGTTTTAATTCTTAACTCGTAGTAACAATGGGGTTTTTGTTTTAGTCACGGTAGCTTGCATAAAAGTGTAAGAAAGTGCGGTAAAAGTTTTGGTTTTTCTATTTGAGAAATATTGTCAAAGTTAGGGTTCGACGATCACTTTGCATGTATATGTTCGATCAACAAGACTCATAAACTCCTTTAGATGATAAATTATTTCACAAAGTCCTCCCAATGTGTTTATCTGTAACACACATTGTGGGTTTTCCCATTTTGATCCATTTTTTATCTCTAACACAATCTATCAAAATGGCAACTTTTTTGTTCAAATTTATGGTGAACAAAATCATTCATTACTATCTCTAGCTAACAAACAACATTGGATGAAAACCTAGGTAAAGAGTTGGTAAACATCTCTCGATCATAAAGCAACACAAAGAGTTATCAATAAAACAAAGTTTTCACCATATATTCATCATTAAAGAGTTTACAAATGAAGATCATCCCATTTACACACAAAGCTTATGATCATCTACATCTAACCTTGACAAAATGAAGAACTTAGCCACTCATTTTCATGGTGGCTTGCACAACAAGTCTCGATTGAAGGTTGATCAACATCCACGTCGAAGAATCAAGATTGGATGGGAATCCACCTTCTTTTTGTAGAATAATGTTAAGAGATGAAGAAAAATGGGTTTCTAGGTTATAAAATATCTCTAGAGCAATACTGGAAAATATCTAAGAAAATGCTAAAAAGTACAAAGTATGGAAGTATGGTTCCAAAAAGTAGCCCCTGCTACTTATAGAACTGAGGCCTGAGCTGTCTTGCTCGCTAGGCAAGCATAATGGTTCGCCTAGCGAGCCCAAAAATGAGGCACCAGAGGCACCTGCGCCCAGAGAAATATCTTTGGCCAAATTTCATGTTCGCTAGGGGAAGCCTACGCTTCCACCTTCGCTCCAGCGAGTTCAGAAGGTTTTGCTACTGGAATTGCTCGCTAGGAGCTCGCTAGTGGCTCGCCTAGCGAGTAAGTGCTGGCTGCTCTTTTGACCAAGTTTGGGCGTGTTCGCTACCACCTTCGCTGGCTGTTCGCCTAGCGAGTTTGTTGACATTTGGTATTGTAAAATTCTGGCAATGCTAGCTAGCAGTTCGCTAGGTGCTCGCCTAGCGACCCCTCGCCACAGCCCTCGCCTAGCGAGAAAGCTGATGAATGCATTCTCTTCTTGGTTCCTTTGCCACTTCCTTGTGCCTTATTTTGTTGAGTGTAGTTTTGGTGTCGGGTTTTTGTTATCGTCTCCACAGGGATTGTGAGATATCACTGCCGTTCGACAGTTGTTTTAATTCTTAACTCGTAGTAACAATGGGGTTTTGGTTTTAGTCACGGTAGCTTGCATAAAAGTGTAAGAAAGTGCGGTAAAAGTTTAGGTTTTTCTATTTGAGAAATATTGTCAAAGTTAGGGTTCGACGATCACTTTGCATGTATATGTTCGATCAACAAGACTCATAAACTCCTCTAGATGATAAATTATTTCACAAAGTCCTCCCAATGTGTTTATCTCTAACACACATTGTGGGTTTTCCCATTTTGATCCATTGTTTATCTCTAACACAATCTATCAAAATGACAACTTTTTTGTTCAAATTTATGGTGAACAAAATCATTCATTACTATCTCTAGCTAACAAACAACATTGGATGAAAACCTAGGTAAAGAGTTGGTAAACATCTCTCGATCATAAACCAACACAAAGAGTTATCGATAAAACAAAGTTTTCACCATATATTCATCATTAAAGAGTTTACAAATGAAGATCATCCCATTTACATACAAAGCTTATGATCATCTACATCTAACCTTGACAAAATGAAGAACTTAGCCACTCATTTTCATGGTGGCTTGCACAACAAGTCTCGGTTGAAGGTTGATCAACATCCACGTCGAAGAATCGAGATTGGATGGGAATCCACCTTCTTTTTGTAGAATAATGTTAAGAGATGAAGAAAAATGGGTTTCTAGGTTACAAAATATCTCTAGAGCAATACTGGAAAATATCTAAGAAAATGCTAAAAAGTACAAAGTATGGAAGTATGGTTCCAAAAAGTAGCCCCTGCTACTTATAGAACTGAGGTCTGAGCTGTCATGCTCGCTAGGCAAGCATAATGGTTCGCCTAGCGAGCCCAAAAATGAGGCACCAGAGGCACCTGCGCCCAGAGAAATATCTTTGGCCAGATTTCATGTTCGTTAGGCGAAGCCTACGCTTCCACCTTCGCTCCAGCGAGTTCAGAAGGTTTTGCTACTGGAATTGCTCGCTAGGAGCTCGCTAGTGGCTCGCCTAGCGAGTAAGTGCTGGCATCTCTTTTGACCAAGTCTGGGCGTGTTCGCTACCACCTTCGCTGGCTGCTCGCCTAGCGAGTTTGTTGACATTTACTACTGTAAAATTCTGGCAATGCTCGCTAGCAGTTCGTTAGGTGCTCGCCTAGCGAGCCCTTCGCCACAGCCCTCGCCTAGCGAGAAAGCTGATGAATGCATTCCCTTCTTGGTTCCTTTGCCACTTCCTTGTGCCTTATTTTGTTGAGTGTAGTTTTGGTGTCAGGTTTTTGTTATCGTCTCCACAGGGATTGTGAGATATCACCGCCGTTCGACAGTTGTTTTAATTCTTAACTCGTAGTAACAATGGGGTTTTGTTTTAGTCACGGTAGCTTGCATAAAAGTGTAAGAAAGTGCGGTAAAAGTTTTGGTTTTTCTATTTGAGAAATATTGTCAAAGTTAGGGTTCGACGATCACTTTGCATGTATATGTTCGATCAACAAGACTCATAAACTACTTTAGATGATAAATTATTTCACAAAGTCCTCCCAATGTGTTTATCTCTAACACACATTGTGGGTTTTCCCATTTTGATCCATTGTATATCTCTAACACAATCTATCAAAATGACAACTTTTTGGTTCAACTTTATGGTGAACAAAATCATTCATTACTATCTCTAGCTAACAAACAAGATTGGATGAAAACCTAGGTAAAGAGTTGGTAAACATCTCTCGATTATAAACCAACACAAAGAGTTATCGATAAAACAAAGTTTTCAGCATATATTCATCATTAAAGAGTTTACAAATGAAGATCATCCCATTTACACACAAAGCTTATGATCATCTACATCTAACCTCGACAAAATGAAGAACTTAGCCACTCATTTTCATGGTGGCTTGCACAACAAGTCTCGATTGAAGGTTGATCAACATCCACGTCGAAGAATCAAGATTGGATGGGAATCCACCTTCTTTTTGTAGAATAATGTTAAGAGATGAAGAAAAATGGGTTTCTAGGTTATAAAATATCTCTAGAGCAATACTGGAAAATATCTAAGAAAATGCTAAAAAGTACAAAGTATGGAAGTATGGTTCCAAAAAGTAGCCCCTGCTACTTATAGAACTGAGGTCTGAGCTGTCATGCTCGCTAGGCAAGCATAATGGTTCGCCTAGCGAGCCCAAAAATGAGGCACCAGAGGCACCTGCGCCCAGAGAAATATCTTTGGCCAGATTTCATGTTCGTTAGGCGAAGCCTACGCTTCCACCTTCGCTCCAGCGAGTTCAGAAGGTTTTGCTACTGGAATTGCTCGCTAGGAGCTCGCTAGTGGCTCGCCTAGCGAGTAAGTGCTGGCATCTCTTTTGACCAAGTCTGGGCGTGTTCGCTACCACCTTCGCTGGCTGCTCGCCTAGCGAGTTTGTTGACATTTACTACTGTAAAATTCTGGCAATGCTCGCTAGCAGTTCGTTAGGTGCTCGCCTAGCGAGCCCTTCGCCACAGCCCTCGCCTAGCGAGAAAGCTGATGAATGCATTCCCTTCTTGGTTCCTTTGCCACTTCCTTGTGCCTTATTTTGTTGAGTGTAGTTTTGGTGTCAGGTTTTTGTTATCGTCTCCACAGGGATTGTGAGATATCACCGCCGTTCGACAGTTGTTTTAATTCTTAACTCGTAGTAACAATGGGGTTTTTGTTTTAGTCACGGTAGCTTGCATAAAAGTGTAAGAAAGTGCGGTAAAAGTTTTGGTTTTTCTATTTGAGAAATATTGTCAAAGTTAGGGTTCGACGATCACTTTGCATGTATATGTTCGATCAACAAGACTCATAAACTCCTTTAGATGATAAATTATTTCACAAAGTCCTCCCAATGTGTTTATCTCTAACACACATTGTGGGTTTTCCCATTTTGATCCATTGTATATCTCTAACACAATCTATCAAAATGACAACTTTTTGGTTCAACTTTATGGTGAACAAAATCATTCATTACTATCTCTAGCTAACAAACAAGATTGGATGAAAACCTAGGTAAAGAGTTGGTAAACATCTCTCGATTATAAACCAACACAAAGAGTTATCGATAAAACAAAGTTTTCAGCATATATTCATCATTAAAGAGTTTACAAATGAAGATCATCCCATTTACACACAAAGCTTATGATCATCTACATCTAACCTCGACAAAATGAAGAACTTAGCCACTCATTTTCATGGTGGCTTGCACAACAAGTCTCGGTTGAAGGTTGATCAACATCCACGTCGAAGAGTCGAGATTGGATGGGAATCCACCTTCTTTTTGTAGAATAATGTTAAGAGATGAAGAAAAATGGGTTTCTAGGTTATAAAATATCTCTAGAGCAATGCTGGAAAATATCTAAGAAAATGCTAAAAAGTACAAAGTATAGAAGTATGGTTCCAAAAAGTAGCCCCTGCTACTTATAGAACAGTGGTCTGAGCTGGCTTGCTCGCTAGGCAAGCATAATGGTTCGCCTAGCGAGCCCCAAAATGAGGCACCAGAGGCACCTGCGCCCAGAGAAATATCTTTGGCCAGATTTCATGTTCGCTAGGCGAAGCCTACGCTTCCACCTTCGCTCCAGCGACTTCAGAAGGTTTTGCTACTGGAATTACTCGCTAGCAGTTCGCTAGGTGCTCGCCTAGCGAGCCCTTCGCCACAGCCCTCGCCTAGCGAGAAAGCTGATGAGTGCATTATCTTCTTGGTTCCTTTGCCACTTCCTTGTGCCTTATTTTGTTGAGTGTAGTTTTGGTGTCGGGTTTTTGTTATCGTCTCCACAGGGATTGTGAGATATCATCGCCGTTCGACAGTTGTTTTAATGCTTAACTCGTAGTAACAATGGGGTTTTGGTTTTAGTCACGGTAGCTTGCATAAAAGTGTAAGAAAGTGCGGTAAAAGTTTTGGTTTTTCTATTTGAGAAATATTGTCAAAGTTAGGGTTCGACGATCACTTTGCATGTATATGTTCGATCAACAAGACTCATAAACTCCTTTAGATGATAAATTATTTCACAAAGTCCTCCCAATGTGTTTATCTGTAACACACATTGTGGGTTTTCCCATTTTGATCCATTTTTTATCTCTAACACAATCTATCAAAATGGCAACTTTTTTGTTCAAATTTATGGTGAACAAAATCATTCATTACTATCTCTAGCTAACAAACAACATTGGATGAAAACCTAGGTAAAGAGTTGGTAAACATCTCTCGATCATAAAGCAACACAAAGAGTTATCAATAAAACAAAGTTTTCACCATATATTCATCATTAAAGAGTTTACAAATGAAGATCATCCCATTTACACACAAAGCTTATGATCATCTACATCTAACCTTGACAAAATGAAGAACTTAGCCACTCATTTTCATGGTGGCTTGCACAACAAGTCTCGATTGAAGGTTGATCAACATCCACGTCGAAGAATCAAGATTGGATGGGAATCCACCTTCTTTTTGTAGAATAATGTTAAGAGATGAAGAAAAATGGGTTTCTAGGTTATAAAATATCTCTAGAGCAATACTGGAAAATATCTAAGAAAATGCTAAAAAGTACAAAGTATGGAAGTATGGTTCCAAAAAGTAGCCCCTGCTACTTATAGAACTGAGGCCTGAGCTGTCTTGCTCGCTAGGCAAGCATAATGGTTCTCCTAGCGAGCCCAAAAATGAGGCACCAGAGGCACCTGCGCCCAGAGAAATATCTTTGGCCAAATTTCATGTTCGCTAGGGGAAGCCTACGCTTCCACCTTCGCTCCAGCGAGTTCAGAAGGTTTTGCTACTGGAATTGCTCGCTAGGAGCTCGCTAGTGGCTCGCCTAGCGAGTAAGTGCTGGCTTCTCTTTTGACCAAGTCTGGGCGTGTTCGCTACCACCTTCGCTGGCTGCTCGCCTAGCGAGTTTGTTGACATTTACTACTGTAAAATTCTGGCAAAGCTCGCTAGCAGTTCGCTAGGTGCTCGCCTAGCGAGCCCTTCGCCACAGCCCTCGCCAAGCGAGAAAGCTGATGAATGCATTCCCTTCTTGGTTCCTTTGCCACTTCCTTGTGCCTTATTTTGTTGAGTGTAGTTTTGGTGTCGGGTTTTTGTTATCGTCTATACAGGGATTGTGAGATATCACTGCCGTTCGACAGTTGTTTTAATTCTTAACTCGTAGTAACAATGGGGTTTTGGTTTTAGTCACGGTAGCTTGCATAAAAGTGTAAGAAAGTGCGGTAAAAGTTTAGGTTTTTCTATTTGAGAAATATTGTCAAAGTTAGGGTTCGACGATCACTTTGCATGTATATGTTCGATCAACAAGACTCATAAACTCCTCTAGATGATAAATTATTTCACAAAGTCCTCCCAATGTGTTTATCTCTAACACACATTGTGGGTTTTCCCATTTTGATCCATTGTTTATCTCTAACACAATCTATCAAAATGACAACTTTTTTGTTCAAATTTATGGTGAACAAAATCATTCATTACTATCTCTAGCTAACAAACAACATTGGATGAAAACCTAGGTAAAGAGTTGGTAAACATCTCTCGATCATAAACCAACACAAAGAGTTATCGATAAAACAAAGTTTTCACCATATATTCATCATTAAAGAGTTTACAAATGAAGATCATCCCATTTACATACAAAGCTTATGATCATCTACATCTAACCTTGACAAAATGAAGAACTTAGCCACTCATTTTCATGGTGGCTTGCACAACAAGTCTCGGTTGAAGGTTGATCAACATCCACGTCGAAGAATCGAGATTGGATGGGAATCCACCTTCTTTTTGTAGAATAATGTTAAGAGATGAAGAAAAATGGGTTTCTAGGTTACAAAATATCTCTAGAGCAATACTGGAAAATATCTAAGAAAATGCTAAAAAGTACAAAGTATGGAAGTATGGTTCCAAAAAGTAGCCCCTGCTACTTATAGAACTGAGGTCTGAGCTGTCATGCTCGCTAGGCAAGCATAATGGTTCGCCTAGCGAGCCCAAAAATGAGGCACCAGAGGCACCTGCGCCCAGAGAAATATCTTTGGCCAGATTTCATGTTCGTTAGGCGAAGCCTACGCTTCCACCTTCGCTCCAGCGAGTTCAGAAGGTTTTGCTACTGGAATTGCTCGCTAGGAGCTCGCTAGTGGCTCGCCTAGCGAGTAAGTGCTGGCATCTCTTTTGACCAAGTCTGGGCGTGTTCGCTACCACCTTCGCTGGCTGCTCGCCTAGCGAGTTTGTTGACATTTACTACTGTAAAATTCTGGCAATGCTCGCTAGCAGTTCGTTAGGTGCTCGCCTAGCGAGCCCTTCGCCACAGCCCTCGCCTAGCGAGAAAGCTGATGAATGCATTCCCTTCTTGGTTCCTTTGCCACTTCCTTGTGCCTTATTTTGTTGAGTGTAGTTTTGGTGTCAGGTTTTTGTTATCGTCTCCACAGGGATTGTGAGATATCACCGCCGTTCGACAGTTGTTTTAATTCTTAACTCGTAGTAACAATGGGGTTTTTGTTTTAGTCACGGTAGCTTGCATAAAAGTGTAAGAAAGTGCGGTAAAAGTTTTGGTTTTTCTATTTGAGAAATATTGTCAAAGTTAGGGTTCGACGATCACTTTGCATGTATATGTTCGATCAACAAGACTCATAAACTCCTTTAGATGATAAATTATTTCACAAAGTCCTCCCAATGTGTTTATCTCTAACACACATTGTGGGTTTTCCCATTTTGATCCATTGTATATCTCTAACACAATCTATCAAAATGACAACTTTTTGGTTCAACTTTATGGTGAACAAAATCATTCATTACTATCTCTAGCTAACAAACAAGATTGGATGAAAACCTAGGTAAAGAGTTGGTAAACATCTCTCGATTATAAACCAACACAAAGAGTTATCGATAAAACAAAGTTTTCAGCATATATTCATCATTAAAGAGTTTACAAATGAAGATCATCCCATTTACACACAAAGCTTATGATCATCTACATCTAACCTCGACAAAATGAAGAACTTAGCCACTCATTTTCATGGTGGCTTGCACAACAAGTCTCGGTTGAAGGTTGATCAACATCCACGTCGAAGAGTCGAGATTGGATGGGAATCCACCTTTTTTTTGTAGAATAATGTTAAGAGATGAAGAAAAATGGGTTTCTAGGTTATAAAATATCTCTAGAGCAATGCTGGAAAATATCTAAGAAAATGCTAAAAAGTACAAAGTATAGAAGTATGGTTCCAAAAAGTAGCCCCTGCTACTTATAGAACAGTGGTCTGAGCTGGCTTGCTCGCTAGGCAAGCATAATGGTTCGCCTAGCGAGCCCCAAAATGAGGCACCAGAGGCACCTGCGCCCAGAGAAATATCTTTGGCCAGATTTCATGTTCGCTAGGCGAAGCCTACGCTTCCACCTTCGCTCCAGCGACTTCAGAAGGTTTTGCTACTGGAATTGCTCGCTAGCAGTTCGCTAGGTGCTCGCCTAGCGAGCCCTTCGACACAGCCCTCGCCTAGCGAGAAAGCTGATGAATGCATTCTCTTCTTGGTTCCTTTGCCACTTCCTTGTGCCTTATTTTGTTGAGTGTAGTTTTGGTGTCGGGTTTTTGTTATCGTCTCCACAGGGATTGTGAGATATCACCGCCGTTCGACAGTTGTTTTAATTCTTAACTCGTAGTAACAATGGGGTTTTTGTTTTAGTCACGGTAGCTTGCATAAAAGTGTAAGAAAGTGCGGTAAAAGTTTTGGTTTTTCTATTTGAGAAATATTGTCAAAGTTAGGGTTCGACGATCACTTTGCATGTATATGTTCGATCAACAAGACTCATAAACTCCTTTAGATGATAAATTATTTCACAAAGTCCTCCCAATGTGTTTATCTCTAACACACATTGTGGGTTTTCCCATTTTGATCCATTGTATATCTCTAACACAATCTATCAAAATGACAACTTTTTGGTTCAACTTTATGGTGAACAAAATCATTCATTACTATCTCTAGCTAACAAACAAGATTGGATGAAAACCTAGGTAAAGAGTTGGTAAACATCTCTCGATTATAAACCAACACAAAGAGTTATCGATAAAACAAAGTTTTCAGCATATATTCATCATTAAAGAGTTTACAAATGAAGATCATCCCATTTACACCCAAAGCTTATGATCATTTACATCTAACCTTGACAAAATAAAGAACTTAGCCACTCATTTTCATGGTGGCTTGCACAACAAGTCTCGGTTGAAGGTTGATCAACATCCACGTCGAAGAGTCGAGATTGGATGGGAATCCACCTTCTTTTTGTAGAATAATGTTAAGAGATGAAGAAAAATGGGTTTCTAGGTTATAAAATATCTCTAGAGCAATGCTGGAAAATATCTAAGAAAATGCTAAAAAGTACAAAGTATAGAAGTATGGTTCCAAAAAGTAGCCCCTGCTACTTATAGAACAGTGGTCTGAGCTGGCTTGCTCGCTAGGCAAGCATAATGGTTCGCCTAGCGAGCCCCAAAATGAGGCACCAGAGGCACCTGCGCCCAGAGAAATATCTTTGGCCAGATTTCATGTTCGCTAGGCGAAGCCTACGCTTCCACCTTCGCTCCAGCGACTTCAGAAGGTTTTGCTACTGGAATTGCTCGCTAGTAGTTCGCTAGGTGCTCGCCTAGCGAGCCCTTCGCCACAGCCCTCGCCTAGCGAGAAAGCTGATGAATGCATTCTCTTCTTGGTTCCTTTGCCACTTCCTTGTGCCTTATTTTGTTGAGTGTAGTTTTGGTGTCGGGTTTTTGTTATCGTCTCCACAGGGATTGTGAGATATCACCGCCGTTCGACAGTTGTTTTAATGCTTAACTCGTAGTAACAATGGGGTTTTGGTTTTAGTCACGGTAGCTTGCAGAAAAGTGTAAGAAAGTGCGGTAAAAGTTTTGGTTTTTCTATTTGAGAAATATTGTCAAAGTTAGGGTTCGACGATCACTTTGCATGTATATGTTCGATCAACAAGACTCATAAACTCCTTTAGATGATAAATTATTTCACAAAGTCCTCCCAATGTGTTTATCTGTAACACACATTGTGGGTTTTCCCATTTTGATCCATTGTTTATCTCTAACACAATCTATCAAAATGACAACTTTTTTGTTCAAATTTATGGTGAACAAAATCATTCATTACTATCTCTAGCTAACAAACAACATTGGATGAAAACCTAGGTAAAGAGTTGGTAAACATCTCCCGATCATAAACCAACACAAAGAGTTATCGATAAAACAAAGTTTTCACCATATATTCATCATTAAAGAGTTTACAAATGAAGATCATCCCATTTACATACAAAGCTTATGATCAACTACATCTAACCTTGACAAAATGAAGAACTTAGCCACTCATTTTCATGGTGGCTTGCACAACAAGTCTCGGTTGAAGGTTGATCAACATCCACGTCGAAGAATCGAGATTGGATGGGAATCCACCTTCTTTTTGTAGAATAATGTTAAGAGATGAAGAAAAATGGGTTTCTAGGTTACAAAATATCTCTAGAGCAATACTGGAAAATATCTAAGAAAATGCTAAAAAGTACAAAGTATGGAAGTATGGTTCCAAAAAGTAGCCCCTGCTACTTATAGAACTGAGGTCTGAGCTGTCATGCTCGCTAGGCAAGCATAATGGTTCGCCTAGCGAGCCCAAAAATGAGGCACCAGAGGCACCTGCGCCCAGAGAAATATCTTTGGCCAGATTTCATGTTCGCTAGGCGAAGCCTACGCTTCCACCTTCGCTCCAGCGAGTTCAGAAGGTTTTGCTACTGGAATTGCTCGCTAGGAGCTCGCTAGTGGCTCGCCTAGCGAGTAAGTGCTGGCTTCTCTTTTGACCAAGTCTGGGCGTGTTCGCTACCACCTTCACTGGCTGCTCGCCTAGCGAGTTTGTTGACATTTACTACTGTAATATTCTGGCAATGCTCGCTAGCAGTTCGTTAGGTGCTCGCCTAGCGAGCCCTTCGCCACAGCCCTCGCCTAGCGAGAAAGCTGATGAATGCATTCCCTTTTTGGTTCCTTTGCCACTTCCTTGTGCCTTATTTTGTTGAGTGTAGTTTTGGTGTCGGGTTTTTGTTATCGTCTCCACAGGGATTGTGAGATATCACCGTCGTTCGACAGTTGTTTTAATTCTTAACTCGTAGTAACAATGGGGTTTTGGTTTTAGTCACGGTAGCTTGCATAAAAGTGTAAGAAAGTGCGGTAAAAGTTTTGGTTTTTCTATTTGAGAAATATTGTCAAAGTTAGGGTTCGACGATCACTTTGCATGTATATGTTCGATCAACAAGACTCATAAACTATTTTAGATGATAAATTATTTCACAAAGTCCTCCCAATGTGTTTATCTCTAGCACACATTGTGGGTTTTCCCATTTTGATCCATTGTATATCTCTAACACAATCTATCAAAATGACAACTTTTTGGTTCAACTTTATGGTGAACAAAATCATTCATTACTATCTCTAGCTAACAAACAAGATTGGATGAAAACCTAGGTAAAGAGTTGGTAAACATCTCTCGATTATAAACCAACACAAAGAGTTATCGATAAAACAAAGTTTTCAGCATATATTCATCATTAAAGAGTTTACAAATGAAGATCATCCCATTTACACACAAAGCTTATGATCATCTACATCTTACCTTGACAAAATGAAGAACTTAGCCACTCATTTTCATGGTGGCTTGCACAACAAGTCTCGGTTGAAGGTTGATCAACATCCACGTTGAAGAATCGAGATTGGATGGGAATCCACCTTCTTTTTGTAGAATAATGTTAAGAGATGAAGAAAAATGGGTTACTAGGTTACAAAACATCTCTAGAGCAATACTGGAAAATATCTAAGAAAATGCTAAAAAGTACAAAGTATGGAAGTATGGTTCCAAAAAGTAGCCCCTGCTACTTCTAGAACTGAGGTCTGAGCTGTCATGCTCGCTAGGCAAGCATAATGGTTCGCCTATCGATCCCAAAAATGAGGCACCAGAGGCACCTGCGCCCAGAGAAATATCTTTGGCCAGATTTCATGTTCGCTAGGTGAAGCCTACGCTTCCACCTTCGCTCCAGCGAGTTCAGAAGGTTTTGCTACTGGAATTGCTCGCTAGGAGCTCGCTAGTGGCTCGCCTAGCGAGTAAGTGCTGGCTTCTCTTTTGACCAAGTCTGGGCGTGTTCGCTACCACCTTCGCTGGCTGCTCGCCTAGTGAGTTTGTTGACATTTACTACTGTAAAATTCTGGCAATGCTCGCTAGCAGTTCGCTAGGTGCTCGCCTAGCGAGCCCTTCCCCACAGCCCTCGCCTAGCGAGAAAGCTGATGAATGCATTCCCTTCTTGGTTCCTTTGCTACTTCCTTGTGCCTTATTTTGTTGAGTGTAGTTTTGGTGTCGGGTTTTTGTTATCGTTTCCACAGGGATTGTGAGATATCACCGCCGTTCGACAGTTGGTTTAATTCTTAACTCGTAATAACAATGGGGTTTTGGTTTTAGTCACGGTAGCTTGCATAAAAGTGTAAGAAAGTGCGGTAAAAGTTTTGGTTTTTCTATTTGAGAATAATTGTCAAAGTTAGGGTTCGACGATCACTTTGCATGTATATGTTCGATCAACAAGACTCATAAACTCCTTTAGATGATAAATTATTTCACAAAGTCCTCCCAATGTGTTTATCTCTAACACACATTGTGGGTTTTCCCATTTTGATCCATTATATATCTCTAACACAATCTATCAAAATGACAACTTTTTGGTTCAACTTTATGGTGAACAAAATCATTCATTACTATCTCTAGCTAACAAACAAGATTGGATGAAAACCTAGGTAAAGAGTTGGTAAACATCTCTCGATCATAAACCAACACAAAGAGTTATCGATAAAACAAAGTTTTGACCATATATTCATCATTAAAGAGTTTACAAATGAAGATCATCCCATTTACACACAAAGCTTATGATCATCTACATCTAACCTTGACAAAATGAAGAACTTAGCCACTCATTTTCATGGTGGCTTGCACAACAAGTCTCGGTTGAAGGTTGATCAACATCCACATCGAAGAATTGAGATTGGATGGGAATCCACCTTCTTTTTGTAGAATAATGTTAAGAGATGAAGAAAAATGGGTTTCTAGGTTATAAAATATCTCTAGAGCAATGCTGGAAAATATCTAAGAAAATGCTAAAAAGTACAAAGTATGGAAGTATGGTTCCAAAAAGTAGCCCATGCTACTTATAGAACTGAGGTTTGAGCTGGCATGCTCGCTAGGCAAGCATAATGGTTCACCTAGCGAGCCCAAAAATGAGGCACCAGAGGCACCTGCGCCCAGAGAAATATCTTTGGCCAGATTTCATGTTCGCTAGGCGAAGCCTACGCTTCCACCTTCGCTCCTGCGACTTCAGAAGGTTTTGCTACTGGAATTGCTCGCTGGGAGCTCGCTAGTGGCTCGCCTAGCGAGTAAGTGCTGGCTGCTCTTTTGACCAAGTCTGGGCGTGTTCGCTACAGCTTCGCTGGCTGCTCGCCTAGCGAGTTTGTTGACATTTGCTACTGTAAAATTCTGGCAATGCTCGCTAGCAGTTCGCTAGGTGCTCGCCTAGCGAGCCCTTCGCCACAGCCCTTGCCTAGCGAGAAAGCTGATGAATGCATTCCCTTCTTGGTTCCTTTGCCACTTCCTTGTGCCTTATTTTGTTGAGTGTAGTTTTGGTGTCGGGTATTTGTTATCGTCTCCACAGGGATTGTGAGATATCACCGCCGTTCGACAGTTGTTTTAATTCTTAACTCGTTGTAACAATGGGGTTTTGGTTTTAGTCACGGTAGCTTGCATAAAAGTGTAAGAAAGTGCGGTAAAAGTTTAGGTTTTTCTATTTGAGAAATATTGTCAAAGTTAGGCTTCGACGATCACTTTGCATGTATATGTTCGATCAACAAGACTCATAAACTCCTTTAGATGATAAATTATTTCACAAAGTCCTCCCAATGTGTTTATCTCTAACACACATTGTGGGTTTTCCCATTTTGATCCATTATATATCTCTAACACAATCTATCAAAATGACAACTTTTTGGTTCAACTTTATGGTGAACAAAATCATTCATTACTATCTCTAGCTAACAAACAAGATTGGATGAAAACCTAGGTAAAGAGTTGGTAAACATCTCTCGATCATAAACCAACACAAAGAGTTATCGATAAAACAAAGTTTTGACCATACATTCATCATTAAAGAGTTTACAAATGAAGATCATCCCATTTACACACAAAGCTTATGATCATCTACATCTAACCTTGACAAAATGAAGAACTTAGCCACTCATTTTCATGGTGGCTTGCACAACAAGTCTCGGTTGAAGGTTGATCAACATCCACATCGAAGAATCGAGATTGGATGGGAATCCACCTTCTTTTGGTAGAATAATGTTAAGAGATGAAGAAAAATGGGTTTCTAGGTTATAAAATATCTCTAGAGCAATGCTGGAAAATATCTAAGAAAATGCTAAAAAGTACAAAGTATGGAAGTATGGTTCCAAAAAGTAGCCCCTGCTACTTATAGAACTGAGGTTTGAGCTGGCATGCTCGCTAGGCAAGCATAAT
This sequence comes from Lathyrus oleraceus, assembly GCF_024323335.1. Classification (NCBI taxonomy): domain Eukaryota; kingdom Viridiplantae; phylum Streptophyta; class Magnoliopsida; order Fabales; family Fabaceae; genus Lathyrus; species Lathyrus oleraceus. The sequence continues at coordinate 323,045,799 of NC_066579.1, forward strand.
GGTTCACCTAGCGAGCCCAAAAATGAGGCACCAGAGGCACCTGTGCCCAGAGAAATATCTTTGGCCAGATTTCATGTTCGCTAGGCGAAGCCTACGCTTCCACCTTCGCTCCAGCGGCTTCAGAAGGTTTTGCTACTGGAATTGCTCGCTAGGAGCTCGCTAGTGGCTCGCCTAGCGAGTAAGTGCTGGCTGTTCTTTTGACCAAGTCTGGGCGTGTTCGCTACACCTTCGCTGGCTGCTCGCCTAGCGAGTTTGTTGACATTTGCTACTGTAAAATTCTGGCAATGCTCGCTAGCAGTTCGCTAGGTGCTCGCCTAGCGAGCCCTTCGCCACAGCCCTGGCCTAGCGAGAAAGCTGATGAATGCATTCCCATCTTGGTTCCTTTGCCACTTCCTTGTGCCTTATTTTGTTGAGTGTAGTTTTGGTGTCGGGTTTTTGTTATCGTCTCCACAGGGATTGTGAGATATCACCGCCGTTCGACAGTTGTTTTAATTCTTAACTCGTTGTAACAATGGGGTTTTGGTTTTAGTCACGGTAGCTTGCATAAAAGTGTAAGAAAGTGCGGTAAAAGTTTAGGTTTTTCTATTTGAGAAATATTGTCAAAGTTAGGGTTCGACGATCACTTTGCATGTATATGTTCGATCAACAAGACTCATAAACTCCTTTAGATGATAAATTATTTCACAAAGTCCTCCCAATGTGTTTATCTCTAACACACATTGTGGGTTTTCCCATTTTGATCCATTATATATCTCTAACACAATCTATCAAAATGACAACTTTTTGGTTCAACTTTATGGTGAACAAAATCATTCATTACTATCTCTAGCTAACAAACAAGATTGGATGAAAACCTAGGTAAAGAGTTGGTAAACATCTCTCGATCATAAACCAACACAAATAGTTATCGATAAAACAAAGTTTTGACCATATATTCATCATTAAAGAGTTTACAAATGAAGATCATCCCATTTACACACAAAGCTTATGATCATCTACATCTAACCTTGACAAAATGAAGAACTTAGCCACTCATTTTCATGGTGGCTTGCACAACAAGTCTCGGTTGAAGGTTGATCAACATCCACATCGAAGAATCGAGATTGGATGGGAATCCACCTTCTTTTTGTAGAATAATGTTAAGAGATGAAGAAAAATGGGTTTCTAGGTTATAAAATATCTCTAGAGCAATGCTGGAAAATATCTAAGAAAATGCTAAAAAGTACAAAGTATGGAAGTATGGTTCCAAAAAGTAGCCCCTGCTACTTATAGAACTGAGGTTTGAGCTGGCATGCTCGCTAGGCAAGCATAATGGTTCACCTAGCGAGCCCAAAAATGAGGCACCAGAGGCACCTACGCCCAGAGAAATATCTTTGGCCAGATTTCATGTTCGCTAGGCGAAGCCTACGCTTCCACCTTCGCTCCAGCGACTTTAGAAGGTTTTGCTACTGGAATTGCTCGCTGGGAGCTCGCTAGTGGCTCGCCTAGCGAGTAAGTGCTGGCTGCTCTTTTGACCAAGTCTGGGCGTGTTCGCTACACCTTCGCTGGCTGCTCGCCTAGCGAGTTTGTTGACATTTGCTACTGTAAAATTCTGGCAATGCTCGCTAGCAGTTCGCTAGGTGCTCGCCAAGCGAGCCCTTCGCCACAGCCCTTGCCTAGCGAGAAAGCTGATGAATGCATTCCCTTCTTGGTTCCTTTGCCACTTCCTTGTGCCTTATTTTGTTGAGTGTAGTTTTGGTGTCGGGTTTTTGTTATCGTCTCCACAGGGATTGTGAGATATCACCGCCGTTCGACAGTTGTTTTAATTCTTAACTCGTTGTAACAATGGGGTTTTGGTTTTAGTCACGGTAGCTTGCATAAAAGTGTAAGAAAGTGCGGTAAAAGTTTAGGTTTTTCTATTTGAGAAATATTGTCAAAGTTAGGGTTCGACGATCACTTTGCATGTATATGTTCGATCAACAAGACTCATAAACTCCTTTAGATGATAAATTATTTCACAAAGTCCTCCCAATGTGTTTATCTCTAACACACATTGTGGGTTTTCCCATTTTGATCCATTATATATCTCTAACACAATCTATCAAAAGGACAACTTTTTGGTTCAACTTTATGGTGAACAAAATCATTCATTACTATCTCTAGCTAACAAACAAGATTGGATGAAAACCTAGGTAAAGAGTTGGTAAACATCTCTCGATCATAAACCAACATAAAGAGTTATCGATAAAACAAAGGTTTCACCATATATTCATCATTAAAGAGTTTACAAATGAAGATCATCCCATTTACACACAAAGCTTATGATCATCTACATTTAACCTTGACAAAATGAAGAACTTAGCCACTCATTTTCATGGTGGCTTGCACAACAAGTCTCGGTTGAAGGTTGATCAACATCCACGTCGAAGAATCGAGATTGGATGGGAATCCACCTTCTTTTTGTAGAATAAGGTTAAGAGATGAAGAAAAATGGGTTACTAGGTTATAAAATATCTCTAGAGCAATGCTGGAAAATATCTAAGAAAATGCTAAAAAGTACAAAGTATGGAAGTATGGTTCCAAAAAGTAGCCCCTGCTACTTATAGAACTGAGGTCTGAGCTGTCATGCTCGCTAGGCAAGCATAATGGTTCGCCTAGCGAGCCCAAAAATGAGGCACCAGAGGCACCTGCGCCCAGAGAAATATCTTTGGCCAGATTTCATGTTCGCTAGGCGAAGCCTACGCTTCCACCTTCGCTCCTGCGACTTCAGAAGGTTTTGCTACTGGAATTGCTCGCTGGGAGCTCGCTAGTGGCTCGCCTAGCGAGTAAGTGTTGGCTGCTCTTTTGACCAAGTCTGGGCGTGTTCGCTACAGCTTCGCTGGCTGCTCGCCTAGCGAGTTTGTTGACATTTGCTACTGTAAAATTCTGGCAATGCTCGCTAGCAGTTCGCTAGGTGCTCGCCTAGCGAGCCCTTCGCCACAGCCCTGGCCTAGCGAGAAAGCTGATGAATGCATTCCCTTCTTGGTTCCTTTGCCACTTCCTTGTGCCTTATTTTGTTGAGTGTAGTTTTGGTGTCGGGTATTTGTTATCGTCTCCACAGGGATTGTGAGATATCACCGCCGTTCGACAGTTGTTTTAATTCTTAACTCGTTGTAACAATGGGGTTTTGGTTTTAGTCACGGTAGCTTGCATAAAAGTGTAAGAAAGTGCGGTAAAAGTTTAGGTTTTTCTATTTGAGAAATATTGTCAAAGTTAGGCTTCGACGATCACTTTGCATGTATATGTTCGATCAACAAGACTCATAAACTCCTTTAGATGATAAATTATTTCACAAAGTCCTCCCAATGTGTTTATCTCTAACACACATTGTGGGTTTTCCCATTTTGATCCATTATATATCTCTAACACAATCTATCAAAATGACAACTTTTTGGTTCAACTTTATGGTGAACAAAATCATTCATTACTATCTCTAGCTAACAAACAAGATTGGATGAAAACCTAGGTAAAGAGTTGGTAAACATCTCTCGATCATAAACCAACACAAATAGTTATCGATAAAACAAAGTTTTGACCATATATTCATCATTAAAGAGTTTACAAATGAAGATCATCCCATTTACACACAAAGCTTATGATCATCTACATCTAACCTTGACAAAATGAAGAACTTAGCCACTCATTTTCATGGTGGCTTGCACAACAAGTCTCGGTTGAAGGTTGATCAACATCCACATCGAAGAATCGAGATTGGATGGGAATCCACCTTCTTTTTGTAGAATAATGTTAAGAGATGAAGAAAAATGGGTTTCTAGGTTATAAAATATCTCTAGAGCAATGCTGGAAAATATCTAAGAAAATGCTAAAAAGTACAAAGTATGGAAGTATGGTTCCAAAAAGTAGCCCCTGCTACTTATAGAACTGAGGTTTGAGCTGGCATGCTCGCTAGGCAAGCATAATGGTTCACCTAGCGAGCCCAAAAATGAGGCACCAGAGGCACCTACGCCCAGAGAAATATCTTTGGCCAGATTTCATGTTCGCTAGGCGAAGCCTACGCTTCCACCTTCGCTCCAGCGACTTTAGAAGGTTTTGCTACTGGAATTGCTCGCTGGGAGCTCGCTAGTGGCTCGCCTAGCGAGTAAGTGCTGGCTGCTCTTTTGACCAAGTCTGGGCGTGTTCGCTACACCTTCGCTGGCTGCTCGCCTAGCGAGTTTGTTGACATTTGCTACTGTAAAATTCTGGCAATGCTCGCTAGCAGTTCGCTAGGTGCTCGCCAAGCGAGCCCTTCGCCACAGCCCTTGCCTAGCGAGAAAGCTGATGAATGCATTCCCTTCTTGGTTCCTTTGCCACTTCCTTGTGCCTTATTTTGTTGAGTGTAGTTTTGGTGTCGGGTTTTTGTTATCGTCTCCACAGGGATTGTGAGATATCACCATCGTTCGACAGTTGTTTTAATTCTTAACTCGTTGTAACAATGGGGTTTTGGTTTTAGTCACGGTAGCTTGCATAAAAGTGTAAGAAAGTGCGGTAAAAGTTTAGGTTTTTCTATTTGAGAAATATTGTCAAAGTTAGGGTTCGACGATCACTTTGCATGTATATGTTCGATCAACAAGACTCATAAACTCCTTTAGATGATAAATTATTTCACAAAGTCCTCCCAATGTGTTTATCTCTAACACACATTGTGGGTTTTCCCATTTTGATCCATTATATATCTCTAACACAATCTATCAAAAGGACAACTTTTTGGTTCAACTTTATGGTGAACAAAATCATTCATTACTATCTCTAGCTAACAAACAAGATTGGATGAAAACCTAGGTAAAGAGTTGGTAAACATCTCTCGATCATAAACCAACACAAAGAGTTATCGATAAAACAAAGGTTTCACCATATATTCATCATTAAAGAGTTTACAAATGAAGATCATCCCATTTACACACAAAGCTTATGATCATCTACATCTAACCTTGACAAAATGAAGAACTTAGCCACTCATTTTCATGGTGGCTTGCACAACAAGTCTCGGTTGAAGGTTGATCAACATCCACGTCGAAGAATCGAGATTGGATGGGAATCCACCTTCTTTTTGTAGAATAAGGTTAAGAGATGAAGAAAAATGGGTTACTAGGTTATAAAATATCTCTAGAGCAATGCTGGAAAATATCTAAGAAAATGCTAAAAAGTACAAAGTATGGAAGTATGGTTCCAAAAAGTAGCCCTTGCTACTGATAGAACTGAGGTCTGAGCTGTCATGCTCGCTAGGCAAGCATAATGGTTCGCCTAGCGAGCCCCAAAATGAGGCACCAGAGGCACCTACGCCCAGAGAAATATCTTTGGCCAGATTTCATGTTCGCTAGGCGAAGCCTATGCTTCCACCTTCGCTCCAACGAGTTCAGAAGGTTTTGCTACTGGAATTGCTCGTTGGGAGCTTGCTAGTGGTTCGCCTAGCGAGTAAGTGCTGGCTGCTCTTTTGACCAAGTCTGGGCGTGTTCGCTACCACCTTCGTTGGCTGCTCGCCTAGCGAGTTTGTTGACATTTGCTACTGTAAAATTCTGGCAATGCTCGCTAGCAGTTCGCTAGGTTCTCCCATAGCGAGCCCTTCGTCACAGCCCTCGCCTAGCGAGAAAGCTGATGAATGCATTCTCTTCTTGGTTCCTTTGCCAATTCCTTATGCCTTATTTTTTTGAGTGTAGGTTTGGTGTCGGGTTTTTGTTATCGTCTTCACAGGGATTGTGAGATATCACAGCCGTTCGACAGTTGTTTTAATTCTTAACTCGTAATAACAATGGGGTTTTGGTTTTAGTAACGGTAGCTTGCATAAAAGTTTAAGAAAGTGCGGTAAAAGTTTTGGTTTTTCTATTTTAGAAATATTGTCAAAGTTAGGGTTCGACGATCACTTTGCATGTATATGTTCGATCAACAAGACTCATAAACTCCTTTAGATGATAAATTATTTCACAAAGTCCTCCCAATGTGTTTATCTCTAACACGCATTGTGGGTTTTCCCATTTTGATCCATTGTTTATGTCTAACATAATCTATCAAAATGACAATTTTTTGGTTCAACTTTATGGTGAACAAAATCATTCATTACTATCTCTAGCTAACAAACAAGATTGGATCAAAACCTAGGTAAAGAGTTGGTAAACATCTCTCGATCATAAACCAACACAAAGAGTTATCGATAAAACAAAGTTTTCACCATACATTCATCATTAAAGAGTTTACAAATGAAGATCATCCCATTTACACACAAAGCTTATGATCATCTACATCTTACCTTGACAAAATGAAGAACTTAGCCACTCATTTTCATGGTGGCTTGCACAACAAGTCTCGGTTGAAGGTTGATTAACATCCACGTCGAAGAATCGAGATTGGATGGGAATCCACCTTCTTTTTGTAGAATAATGTTAAGAGATGAAGAAAAATGGGTTTCTAGGTTACAAAATATCTCTAGAGCAATGCTGGAAAATATCTAAGAAAATTCTAAAAAGTACAAAGTATGGAAGTATGGTTCCAAAAAGTAGCCCCTGCTACTTATAGAACTGAGGTCTGAGCTATCATGCTCGCTAGGCGAGCATAATGGTTCGCCTAGCGAGCCTCAAAATGAGGCACCAGAGGCACCTGCGCCCAGAGAAATATCGTTGGCCAGATTTCATGTTCGCTAGGCGAAGAAACCTTCGCTAGGAGAAGCCTACGCTTCCACCTTCGCTCCAGCGAGTTCAGAAGGTTTTGCTACTGGAATTGCTCGCTGGGAGCTCGCTAGTGGCTCGCCTAGCGAGTAAGTGCTGGCTGCTCTTTTGACCAATTCTGGGCGTGTTCGCTACCACCTTCGCTGGCTGCTCGCGTAGCGAGTTTGTTGACAGTTGCTACTGTAAAATTCTGGCAATGCTCGCTAGCAGTTCGCTAGGTGCTCGCCTAGCGAGCCCTTCGCCACATCCCTCGCCTAGCGAGAAAGCTGATGAATGCATTCTCTTCTTGGTTCCTTTGCCACTTTCTTGTGCCTTCATTTTCTATTAGTTCATGCCTAATTCCCGCACAATAACGCACAAATTAAAGGTACCAAGATCGTTTAACATTGTATTGCAATTCATCTAAAACAAAGGCGGTTTCGAACACTTTAGCAACAAAAAGGAGTGAAAGATGCCCACATTTGATAGCTCAAATAAGCACTTTTGGGCGTCTAACACCTGTGCACCACAATATCTGTATCCAAACCAGGCATATCTTGATACGACCATGCGAATACATCCACATATTCTTGCAGCATTTCAATCAGCCCTCTCTTGACCTTTTCCTCTATAGCAGCCCCTATCTTGATCTCTTTCTTTGCGCCCTCAGTACCAAGGTTAATGACTTCCAACTCTTCCTGATGAGGTTGAATGACCCTTTCCTCCTGTTTCAATAGTCTGACCAATTCTTTGGAAAGTTCACAATCTTCTTCACTCTCCTTTTCGGCTTGGTAAATGGGATTATCGAAGTCATACTGAGCCATAACATAACTGTTTTTAATGGAATCCGCAAGATCAATTCTGCACGAACGGTGTTTCATGCTTTATTTTAGAAAAGAGTTCAAGGAAGTCACATAAAAAAAAACATTGTCATTTTTATTGTTTTGAAAATGAAAGTAATAAAAACGGAAAGACAGTGAACACAAATTTGATTGCAAAACGTCCTTTGAAAATTCAAAACATGATGTGGCCCTATAATGGACCACTACGCCTTGGTCAGAGCGTAGGGCTTTCATGCAAAAATGAAAAAACAGAAGAAAATTACTCTGTCTGAAGAGTAACTTGGACTATTTCTTTAGCAGTCCAGTTGTTGATCTTCTCCCCTGGAGCACACGGGCGCACCCAATTATCCATATCACAATCATTGTCACCATCTTCATTGTCTGTTGCAAAGACATCCCCATGATTCATCAATCCAGCACTAGTGAAAGTACACGACCCTTCCTGATTCTGGACACTCTGCGCTGACGATTGAAAAGGCTGATAACCAATGCCAAACATGTCTTATTTTACGGGCACATCAATCACCTTGCCCCAACCTTCCGCGTTACCTGAATGAATGACCTCCAGAGCTTGTTTATAGGACGCAATCGAGGTACCTGGTTTCTTCTGTTCAACAAAAGCCACCTTCTCAATACTGACAGTCTCAAAAGCTTGACATAGAGTTTCATGAATTTCGCCATCCATCTCCACGTATTTGAAGGAGGATAAATGGCTCACAAAGATGTCCTCTTCGCCACACACGGTCACAACCTGACCATCCCACACATATTTTAGCTTTTGGTGGAGAGTCGAAGAAACTGCTCCGGCTCCATGTATCCAGGGACGCCCCAACAGACAACTATATGCTGGTTGAATATCCATCACATAGAAGACAATATGAAACACTTCCGGGCCGATCTTCACAGGCAACGTGACTTCACCAAAAACCGATCGCTTGGATCCATCAAAATCACGGACAACAAGATCACTTGGTGTGAGAACAACCCCTTCGGCATCAAGCTTACTCAGAGCCTTTTTGGGCAGCACATTCAAAGACGAACCGGTATCAACCAAAACATGCGACAAAACAGCGCCTTTGCACTCCATTGTGATATGCAGAGCACTATTGTGATTGCGGCCCTCAGGTGTCAAGTCTAAATCAGTGAATCCCAAACCATGTCTCGTGTTAACATTTGCGATAACACCTTCAAGCTGGTTAACAGATATCTCTTGAGGCACATAAGCCATATTTAACATTTTCAACAGGGCGTTACGATGTGCCTCGGAACACATCAACAAAGAGAGAATAGAGATTTTTGACGGTGTCTGGTTCAACTGATCCACGATCTTGTAATCACTTTTCTTGATAATTCTCATAAATTCCTCCACGTCCTTCTCAAAAGAACTCTCGAGCACTTCCTTTCGCACTGGTTCTTCTTCAACTGCAGCTTGTTTTCCTTTTGTTCTAGCAAGAGCCTCAGCATTGTTATCCTTTGGAACCTGTGGTGCAAACAAACGACCACTTCTCGTAAATACTCCGGGTCCTCCCACATTACCCACAGCCGAACCAACTGTTACTGGAGTCTTATTTGACGAACCAATCGTCACTGGAGTATGATTTACGGATCTGGTATGATTCTCAGGTCTTCTATTTCAGCAAAAAGCGATGTCATATTGCCACGGAATTGCTCTACTATTCTCAAAAAGTCTCCCACTAGAAGCAGCAATGGTGGTGGGAGTACTGATAGCTACTGGAGCATTAACAATCACGGGAACACCAACAGTCACCGGAGCAGATCTGGTCACAGGCGCAGCTACGGTCACAGGAGTACCAATAGTCACAGGCGCACTAATAGTTCTTGGAGCACGTACAGGACCTTCTGACGGTGTAAAGTAAATGGTAACAGTCGATACCTCTTCACGGTCTTTCACTACTCGATCAAACTGTAAACATCCTTCATTCATCAATTCCTGGATACCTTCTTTCAATTTCACACAGTCGTTTTCATGATTACCACAATCTGAACAATTCTTGTCACACCCTGGGAATACTCCTCCTCTAAGCAGACGTTCCTTCACTACAAACAACAAAGTCTGAACATCATTAATATTGACTACCAAGTTCAAATTTTCCCCATCTTCCACACTATTTACTCTGGGCCCTCCATGCGGAGGCATATGATTATTCACCACATTTGGAGTAGGAGCAAAGTTAATCGTCTTGGCATCAATCAAGTCTTGAACTTTATGGTGAAAAGCCCGACAATTCTCGATGTGGTGCCCTGGCGCACCAGAATGAAAATCACAGCGGACATTAGCATCATAACCAGCGGGAATCCTTGTTAATGGAGCCATAGTGAGAAGTTCGACAAACTTTAACCTGAGCAGTTCAGGGAGTAGTTCAGCATAAGTCATTGGCAACGGATCAAAATGACGATTTGGCATTCTTTGTCTTGGTTGGAATTGGCGGGGTTGTTGTTGTTGTGGTTTTCCTCTTTGTGGTTGTTTAGGTTGGGTTGCTGGAATAGTCACAGCAGCAACTTGACGGTATTGTTGTCCTCTGTTTCCATTTCTCTGATTATGTATAGCATTTGTCTCACCCTCTCTCCTTCTGGGTTCCCCTGAAAATGGTTTCTTAGCACTTGAAGAGCTTGAAGAACCAGGGTCTTGGATTTTTCCCGCTTTGATAAGACTTTCAGTTCTTTCTCCGCAAATCACAACATCCGAAAAACTACCAAACGAGCAACTTCCCATACGATCCATGAATACCCCTTGCAGGGTTCCAATGAACATATCAGTCAATTCTCTCTCCAACATCAGAGGTTGTACCCTCGCAGCTAGTTCACGCCACCTCTGGGCGTATTCCTTGAAACTCTCACTGGTCTTTTGAAACAAACTCTGCAACTGGGTTCTGCTCGGAGCCATGTCCATGTTATGCTTGTACTGCCTCAGAAAGGCTTCACCTAACTCTCTCCAGCTTCTGACAGATTCTTTTCTCAAGTCCATGTACCAATCCAAAGATGCTCCAGACAAGTTGTCTTGGAAAAAGTACATGCACATTTTTTCATCATCAGTATAAGCGGATATCTTCCGGTAGTAAGCTTGCACATGAGTTCGGGGACAAGAAGTGCCATTGTACTTGTCGAAAGATGGCGCTTTGAACTTGTACGGGATCCTCAACCCATCAACTAAACCCATGTTAGTAACATCAAAGCCCAAAGAATTCTGGCACTCCATGGTGCGAATCTTTTCAGCAAGGGCGTCAACCTTTCTATCTCTCTCTTCCGCCTTTCCAAATTCATCATCATCATTGGGAATAGTGAACATATCTTCTTGCTTGTCAACCAAATAAGAAGGATGGTGAACTGGAGCACGTGCCGCTCGAGCATTAGCAACCTCTGTGATGAGGGGTTGTCCGTCGATCCTAATACCACGCAATTCGTCACCAGTAGCATAGTTGTTGACAGGGCTGGTAGCAGCAGCGGTGTCATTGACAGGGGTCCCTTCTGGTGGATTCTGGCCGACAGGGGGAATCACAGTTTCTTGTCTCTAGACCAAGGCTCGAAGTTCCTCTTGCCCTTACACTACCCCTTGCATCATACTCATGAATTGGGTCATGTTGGTCCTCATCTCTGCTAGCTCTGCTTGAAATTGATCCATGATCTTTTGTCGATTCTGCCTTGTTGCGTAACGGTGCGGACGAGATATGATGCAAGAATGATATGTGTAATGATGCGTATGCTAGGTTTTATCATTTCTCAGGTATTCAAGAGTCTCGTCCATCTTTGAAAAATGGCCACCTGCACCCGTAAGCGGAACATAAACAATCAAAGAAGCAACATACACTGGACGGCAAGCAAAAAGTGAAACATCAATAATCTCATCCATGGACATAAGAAATAAGGTTCATACAAACATAGTTCAAGCAAAGATTCCGTTCATCAGTGTAGTACAAGGAATCCCATCCAACAATCCTGGAGGTGATTCTCAAAATAAACAACAAGACAAACTAGGGAAGTCGTCCTTCAGGAATGAGAGTCTTCAAATACTGGCACTGATCCATCAATCAGTCACACTCTGAAAACTCAGGTAGAGGAGTGAGCTTCTCTTTCAGTTGCACCCTGAGTTCAACAACTTCCTCTCGGAAATGAGATGCACGGATGTTACTTCCTCTGATCTGGCTCTCTGCTGCATGCCTCAGATCTACCTCTTTCTTCAACTGAGTATCTTTGTCCTTAAGCTGTCTTTCCAAGTCTCGTATCTTCTTTTTGTAATTGGCTTCCGCTTTTTGTAATCTCAATCGTTCATGGTGCTCTTCATCCAACATTGTTTCTATCTCATCATAGGACCTCTTTTAGTTTCTCGATCTACTAGAACTTTCACCTTGCACTCCTTTGAGTTTATGAGCCAAATTCAGCCTATCAGCTTTTGCTTTGTAAAGCTCCATTTGGATCTCTTGTTCATTTTCTTTCAACTGGCGATTCTCCATTAAGGCTTGTTTGTAATACTCAGCAGGCACATTCTCAGAAAGGATCAAAGGCGGTTGCTCCTGTAATGGTTCCATCCGGTCATATGGTAGCAACAAAGTCCCAACTCTTTCCTTGACCCACTCAGTGTAAGCAGGCATAGCAATTGCAAACTTCCTCTCTAAAACAGATCCATCTTTTATACCAATATTCTCCCAAGCTTTTCCCACTTGCTCCAATCTTGCTGGATCGCTCCGTTTCTCAAAGTACACATTTTCAGCTACCTCGACATCTTACGGCCCTTCATTCATGACAAAACCCAACTGACGGAGAGAAAGAACCGGGTTGTAGTTGATGCAACCCCTAGTCCCTATGAGTGGAACATTGCGAAACTCTCCACAACTCATAATGACGTTGCGCACATTAATCCTATAAGCTTGCCACTTGATATCATAAGATGTGAGCGACATGATCCTCTGAGTCCATTTGTGAGTATTCTGAGTATCCACAAACGGTCCATTGGTGGGTAAAAAAGACAAGAACCACTTAAGTAGCAACGAGAGATAACACCTGATAGCTCCACACTTACCATGCCTGCTGTGTATCGCATAATAGGTTTCAGCTAACAAGGTAGGCACTGGATTTCCTCCAATGAAAATAGTGATTGTTGCTAGGTCCACGAAACTAGGCATACTAGGGAATAGAATAACTCCATAAATCATGACGGCCAACTGAGCGTTGAAAGCTACCCAATTTCCTTTCTTTGCTTCTTCCTTAGCCATCCTTACCATGAACTTCAAGGACAAGCCCATAACATCACCGCTTGGTTTCCAATTATCGCTCACTTCCTTAATGCTCAAGTGAAGAGCCTTAGCGATAGCTTTGAAATCCACCTCCTTTGGCACATCCAGGAAAGGTACTCGATTTTTGATTTGGACATTCATAAGGATGGAATACTCTTCAAGAGTGGAAGCTAGCTGGTAGTCTTGAAAAGTAAAGCAACGAAGCTCCGGATCATAGAACTGTAAGAGAGTCTGCACAGGTACCGGATCAACCACCATCTTCAATAATGCCAAGATATCCCCATACTGATCATCAAAAACTTTCTGATTACGGTCGGCCACGAGATTACCCAATTCTTCCAAAGATGTCAACGACTCACGGTAAAAGCTGTAGGTGCAAGTCTTCCTCTTCAACTCTGGAATGGCAGCCATCTCTCGATGTGAACAGACTCCTGAATAAACCTGAAAAATTGTATGCATATGCGGGTTAACTTTTTTTTTATGCATTATTTTTTTGAAAATAAACATGCTATGATGCAAAATGATGAAACAATGGCTGGTCGGCTGTGTATCACAAGGCACAGGATCAGAACTTCAGCATGAATTCGGAACCGGGAGCCATAGAACACAGTCATCAACTTAGAACCCATACTTCAGAACCAACGGTAACCAACAAGAACCAAACAAACGTCACCAACAGGACAAGTCACCATCAGTACCTGTAAATGATTCATTCCTGCCCCAGTCACGGGTGTAATCTAGGCCAGGGTAAGGTCAAGGGAAACGCAGGATAAACAATCCTTTCAAGAATATCATCATATGCACACCAGGTGTATGCAACGATAATACCCCATCAGAATCTGAATTGCTCGTGATACCATGTTCCACTAAGTGGCGTCATACCACCCGCTTCCCATGAATCACTCTATTCCTAGGTGTCCTAAAGTTCACTTATAGCTTGTGTATTGGGCCTTTTACCTCTTGTGAATCCCACCAAACAGCGAAACAGAAACACAGCCAGCACAATATGCATGAAACAGTAAAGCACACATAGGATGCAATGCAAGCAGATAAGTATACAAAGCAATAAGTAACACACAATAGACAATAAACAAATAAATGCTAGGAAAGGCCGACTAGGGAAAATAACTCCCCAGCAGAGTCGCCAGCTGTCGCTCCCCGGATTTCCCGAATCCAAGTACAAACGCGAAAAAGAGTGGCGGAAAAAGAGTAGAGTCGCCAGCTATGTAATTTTATCCCAAGAGGAGGGAAGGGTAGTACTGCATAACCAAGAGGGAACGGATAAAACAGAGTCTCAAACCAAAGAAAACTGAGTAAGGGGGCTGGTTACGTGAAGGGAAGGTTATCGCACCCCTTCACGTCTGTGGTACTCCACAGGATCCACGCTTGCTATTTATGTCTAAAGTGTGTGTATAAAAAGTCCTATATGCGATGCGAAAGAGAGAAAATCAAAGTAGGGAAAAGAAAGAGTGATTGCTCGCACAGGCCCTACCCTGCTGCATACGTATCTTAAGAAGGATTGAGAATCAGAGCACCGTAGCTCGGCTAACCTATTTTTATTTGTTTTGTGTTTTTTAGGTGAACGACGTTACTACGCAATCTACCGGATGCTCGACCTTTGGAGACTTACTCACCTGTAGTAGAAGGAGTTAACGTGTTCTTAAGAAAAAGAAAATCAAAGAGTTTGTTTGGGTTTTAGGAATGCTCATGCAAAAAAGGAAGTCCTAGACGAAGGAACCATGCTACCTTAATTGACATACAAACGAGAGACTATACGGAGTCTAGCAGTCCTCTGGGGAGACGATCACACCACACAAAAACATATAGCATAAAATAAACACACCAACAAGGGGGCTCAAGCATACATGGGTAGGGCTTTAGTCAAGAGGGGTCATATCAACCTCGACAAACAAGCCATGGAAAGGTAATCAAATGGGCTCTTAACCACTAACATTGAACGTCAGGATGAGCAGATCAAAAGGGTAATGAGGCTAAGACCTCATAGCTCTTAACCCTGGACAGGGTGAGCTAATGACAAAGCGTGGGGGTTCAGAAAGATGGAACCCTCTCCACTGACTGACCGGACAAAAGATCTTGGGCTTTTGTTCTGAAGCATCGACACGTAGTGCGAGCATACAGAACGACACACTGAATAACGAGGGATTGACTACTAATCCCTTTTATCCGTCAATTGCCTCTTCATGGAGGTCTTTAGCACTGGTGCCTCATCTTTGAGGTCTTTGGGCACAAAAGTAAACACACAAAAACATTGCCTCCTATCGAGGTCTTCCAGCTAAGAAAGCGGTAAAATGCAGGAAAGATGTAAAAGGGATCAAGAGATCTACCACACGGATAAAGATCCGAAGTAACAGCAACTAAAGAAACAAGAAACCCGAAGGTCTCTCAAGCTAGCACCATCAAAGAAAGGAAGTCAGCAAAGCAATCAGAATAAATCTCCAAATGGTATCCCACAAATAAAGTGGAATACCAAGCAAGCTATCTCTTAAAGAGTCATGTGAGCCCTCACAAAAACTCAACAAACAAGTTAGAATAACAAGATGGAGTGCAATCAAGAGTTGCACCAAACAAGAGAATCATAGCAACAACAATGTCAGGTAAACAGTGCACGGATGCAATAGAAAGCATGTCATAACAAACACAAAACAAATTAAAGAGCAAACAGAAAAACCAACTACTGTCACGATCGCTACTGCTTCGCTTAGCGAAGACTTAGCGAAGCTTCGCTACAGGTTCGCTTAGCGAAGTGCTAGCGAATGCCTACGGGTTCTGGGTTCTTCCTTGATAACAATCCAATTTCAGAAATCCAAAAGTCTAATGATACCCAATCTCCCAAATTTCAGAAACAAAGTAATTTAACATGCTAAGAATCATTCTAAACATACATACAAACCTAAAAACCCAAACTCCCAAATTCAACCTGTAGCGGTGTATTCGTCGCTATATGATTTATTGGTTAAACCATAAGCAAAGCATACAATGAATTCGAGTCGCCACCGCACTTTTATTTATCCAAAGGACTGGCTAAAAAGCGAACAAAAGCCTAAGAAGTTTTACACATAGAAAACTAATGAAAAGATCAGAGAGTCTGGGTAAGGGGTAAATTACGCAATGGGAAGGTGTTAGGCACCCATCACGTCCTAGGTACTCCTAGGGAGCCCTTTTCACACTTGTTGTGCTAAATTGTTATTTGTTATGAAATATTTATTGTGCAAACATGATTGGGATGATGAGAAAAGAATATACAATTTTTATTGTTTTTGTGTTCGAACGGATGAACCCGTTGCCTACGTACCTTCCATCAAAGGTAAGGATCAAAACGCCGTAGTTCGGCTAAAAGATTTCCAAAAGTTAGTGGATTCAATTTTAAACACAAGCCCTAAGGTCTTACGTTATCCACGGGAGAAAACTCAACCTTATACAAACAACAAGTCCACCATGTGAGAACAGCTTCAACTTGCTAGTGAGGGGTTAACCCTATAATAAGCAAGGAAGACTTACAATTCAATCAACTAAGGACAAATAGGTGAGATTGACATCAACCAACTAGGATAAATCAAACCTATGGCTAATGTATGAAAACTTAGCAAGAATGGACAAAGCCACAAAACAATTGAATGGGTGAAGTTAATTGATTATGAGTATTTGCAAAAGGAGGGTCAAAGTATGATTAAGATTGATTCAAAAGAAGTATTATGAAATGGAGTTTGAAAAAAGTCAAGGACTTGGGGTCCAGGTTTTTAATTTAAAAGCATGAAGATGTTTGCACAATATTTATCTCAAGTTTTGAAAGTAATGTGTGAAAAGGTTTAGGACAAAATGGATGAATGGATGAAAATGGAGTGTAAAACTTCCTAGAAGGTTCACCTCTTGAAATCATATAGAAGATGACTCAAGTGTGTCCTTTGGAATAGACAAATAGCAGACAAGCAAAGCAAAAGAAGAAAGCGGATACCGGATGCCAATTAATGGACTTATACCAATCTCCTAAAACAGAACCGGATATCAGAGGCCACTCTATAGACTTACACTAATCTCCTCAACAAAGAAATAAAAAGGTGGATACCGGATGCCAATCTATCTGGGCTTATACCAATCTCCAACAAAAACAAAGCAAACAACTTGGATGTCAGATGCCAATCTATCTGGGCTTACTCTAACCTCCAACATATGATCATAGGAAAACAAATGCCAAATTACACGGACTTACAATTGCATCCTCACATAAATCAAACAAATGCATCAAGCAAAGAGATAATGAGGGGCCAATGAAATGGTCTTAGACTCACTTCCATATCATAGGAACAATGGCCAATGAATGGTCTTACAATTGTCCTCAATGGGCAAACAACAAAGATATGTCACAAAGACAAATGAAATGATCATGCACTAATGAGCAATTAATGATGATAGATGCACAAATCATACAAGCAAACATGTGCATATGAAGTAGGCAATCAATCAACCAAAGGCATTCAGCACACACTATAACCAAGCAATTAGGCTCATACAAAGGGTTAGGCATTGAAGCCAACTGGAATAGTGTTAATGGTGCTCTTAACCTTGACATTGAGAGCCAAGGTGAAGCAGATGAAAGGATATGAGGGGTGTGCCTCATGCTCTTATCCCTGGTCAGGGAGAGCTTTGAATATCAGAAGGTGTGGGAGTTCAGAAAGTAGGAACTCTCTCCACAAGTTATTGACTCGATAGATCTTGGGTTTTTACTCAACATGCATCAAACACAAGTAGTGTGAGCAATGTGAGTGACTCACAGAATAGTAGGAGATATGTTACATATCTCTTTTGTGTACCAATTGCCTTATTTAAAGGACTTTTCCTGCTTGGGACAAAAGTAAACAAGCAAAAACATCGCCTCTTAAGGAGGACTTCAGACAGTTGCCTGGCCAAGTAACAGGCCAGGTCTTCCAGACTACATGAAGAAAAGGGATTCTATCTCAATGCAAATGCTATCAAGCAAAGAAAAGCAAAGTTCACAAGGAACTAATAGCAACTAAAGTACCTGAAATCAGTCAAGCACAATTAGTATACCAGACACAAAGTTAAAACAAAACAGCATAAGCCAACAGACAATACAGTCAAGCATATGTGCAAAGCAACAAGCTCATAACAAGTGAGCTAAGCAACCTACAAAACAAACAAGTTAGCTCATGATAAAAAATCAAACTCATTCAACTTTCATTAATCTCCTTGAAGCATTTGCTTCTTAACCTGAAAAACCAAGCTTAAACATGAGCAACAAGACCACTAGGACAAGCCTAGGGTCAAAGGGAGATAAAAAGTTTAAAACAGCAAGGGACAAGTGCCCAAAGTCAAGACAAATCAATCAAGAAGCAAACCTAAGTGGTTTCACATTCATATCATTTATCATTATCATTTCACAAACAAATTAGGTCAAAGCATGTCATATAGAACCTCAAAGAAGTCAACAGAATGATTCAACTCAAATCCAATCACAAGAATTTCAATAAATCCTCAAATAAATCATGCTCAAACATCATCCATAACATGATAAGCATACCAAATTTCAGCTCATTTGGATCAAGGGAAGTAGGTCAATGAAAATCAGAAAGTCAGAGCAAGTTCAAGCAAACTCATACAAAGCATCAAAACATGCACCAACTTCAATAAATCATAAAACAGTGACAACATATGATAAATGAATGGGATCAAAACCATGACAAACTTTAAGATGTCTACAATTCACATGTCAAATTTCAAGTCCATCCAATTAAGCATGAGGATTTCACAAATCAAATGAGAACATGTGTCACAAAAAGTCAACAAATGACCAAACAGGGGAGAAAATTCCAATCAAATAGGAAATGCCATCAATAATTCCAGAAACATTCACATGTAAACTAGACATCCACAAGTATGTTCATGCAAAAATCCAGACCAATTTGAGTTCAATATGCATGTTAAATAAAATCATGAAGTTGGACATGAATGGTGTGACACAAATTGTCACACCCCTATTCAAAAAATCATATCTATTCAACCAGCAATGATAAATTCACAAACTCTAAATCAAAATCACCATGAACATGTCTAGTTTAAGCACAAAAAATTTGGGAAGCATTGGATAATGTATCATCATTTCATAATCAATTTGGCACGACATACATAAAATGGACAACATGAACAAACCCTAGCACATTTTAAAATCCTCACATGCAAAAAATCTGGAAAAGTTATCATAAATAACTAGAGGTCAAGAGGAGCATTTCACAAAAAATCCCATCAAAATTGGATTAAAAATGAAGGACTTATGATTTTTCTAAGTTGGCCATACAAAATGAAATAAAAATTGTAAAATGAAATGATTTAATTAAATAATGCAACCGGGAATGGCATTTTCGTAAATAAGGGGGTCACTAAGTGAAACGCTGCGTTTCACTTAGTGAGGTGGCACGCAACAATTCGCACATGGCAATGGAATAGTGATTCTCATGCAGAATAAAAAAAGACAAAACAGCCAAACGCGTTTCTGGGTTGCAGCTAGGGTTTTGGCGCACTGTTCATCATCATCAACTATCGGGATGAACTTTTGGTTCCAGAAATTGGAAGTGAGTATACCAAACTAATCAGCTAACCATGCTCATCAACAATCTAACCTTAATTTTCGCTAACTCATGCTAACAAGAAAGAACCAAGCAAAAACATATTTGAATATCAAACTTCATGACAACATAACTTTCAAAATACTTGACCATTTTCCACGATTTAAAGTTCAAAATGATCAGCATGGCAAGATCTTTCTAAAGCATAACATGATTTTGAAAATGGTGTGATTCGAAATCTTACTTGATTTGAAGGTCAGTGATGATTTGGTGGTTGTTTGGCTGTGTAAAGTAGAAACAGTAGCTTAATGATGTCCCAGATGATGAATGAATGAGTTATGAAAGCCCAGCTGCCTTGATTCTAGCTCCAAATCCGAGCTGCCATGGAAATGCTTCAATAGAACAGTAATGGATTCTTGCTGTACAGCTAAGAAATGGTG
Organism: Lathyrus oleraceus; assembly: GCF_024323335.1. Classification (NCBI taxonomy): domain Eukaryota; kingdom Viridiplantae; phylum Streptophyta; class Magnoliopsida; order Fabales; family Fabaceae; genus Lathyrus; species Lathyrus oleraceus. The sequence continues at coordinate 323,065,582 of NC_066579.1, forward strand.
TTTGCAATTGCTCCAAGAATGTTGGTGGGTGATGAAGCAATCAACAGGGCACGAGTTCCTTTGACAATTTTCAGAAAAAAGTTCCAAGATGAAGAATGAGAAATTTGAGAGGAAATGAATTTTGGTCTGTTTTGGCAAAGTGTGGCTAGGGTTTCTCTGCAGAAAATGTGCAATATATATCCTGTTTAATGAAGCCTAAGCTTGGTTAATGAGGTGGTAATCACATTAGCTCAAAATGAAATGTTTTTACCAATTTGCTAAAACCACTCAAAAATGCATGGGGTGCATGTAAAATGCACGAAAATGGGCCTTAGACAAACTCCAAATGTGATTTTTAGTCAAGTTCAATTGGTAGCAAGTGTAGCAAATGGCTATTTTGAAAGTCAACTTTTTTACCTTTCCTTTTTAATTCAAGTCAACTAAAAAATGCCATTTTGATTGGTTGATTTTTGGTGAATTGTGATGAAGGATTTGGATAGAGCACATCAAATATGACTTGTAGCAAAAAACCTCACTCAATTTGGCCAAATGGTTTGGAAGATATGCCACTTTGAAGTTCAAAACTTTTTGAGAATGATTTGATCATAACTTGCCAACCATAAATGAGAAATGAGTGTTCTTGGACTTTTTGGAAATGGGAGAACAAGATCTTCAACTTTCATGTTAGGCAAAAATTCATTTGAAGCTTGTATGATGAAGTAAATTTGAGGAGAAGAACTTTCCATTTTTGGCAAAATCCAATTACAGGTCAACTTTCTATTTTTGGAAATTTCTTGTCTGACTTCAAATTCTTCACTGTGGATGTTTGACATGTTATATGAGGCTTATATGGACATGAATAAGACCTCTCAGACCAATTCCCACCATCAAATCACTGATTAAATGCACAGTTGACCACAGTTGACTTCAGTTGACTTTGCTAGGGTTTTGGTTGACTGAACCATGTTCTGATGAATTCCAAGCCCCTACCACTTGATATCTTGATCCAAAATGATGACACAACTCATATGAACTCTTGATGAATGATCATGGTGCCCAAATTCTTCAAGAATGGCCACCATCCACTGTTCAATGAATGATTTGACTGTTTTGACCTAATTTGCTTCATCTGCAAGTAACATGGTTAGATGACAATATTTTTGTACCTTTGGTTAATAGACAGATGAAAAGCAATGATATACAAATGCAATACATGCTTGGTGATCAAGAACCACACTCACAAGATAACCCACCCACTAGGAGGGAAGCAAAGGTGCACAAAGATCCTTGAGGCAATGATGTGGTATGATATGATGCCACGAGGGATCTTAGGGACAAAATTGGGGTCTTACAGATGCCCCTATTTAAGGTCATTCTAGCCGGAGAAGTGAAGTTTAGAAATCTTCATCTCGACGCGGTAGAATGGGCTTAAATAACAGTAATGAGACAAATTTTGGTCCCTAAGAGACCTCATGATGCAAATGTATGCATGCAAAAGACACAAACTCTGTGGGGAGTATGATTCACACAGAAGAAAAGACGATCCATCGGAGTAATACACTCACCAGGAACAGAGACTCTAACAAGACTCTTATTGGGGATAGTAAAAGAAAAGAATGTGTGAGCAGGACACGACTTCAAGTTGGGGAAAAACAAAACTGACACAGCGTGAACAAGACACGACTCTGATTAGGGTGACAAAAATCAGACGGGAGACCTCACTGGGGAGTGAAGGATTCACACCGGGGAAAAGAAAATTCCAAAAGGAAAAACATCCATCGGAGAGACACAAGCTGACTCCTGGGAAAAGCAATAGGAAACTCCACTGGGGAAGCACCAAAGGATGGAGGTGTTACCGGTATAAGGGTAACAAACTCAGGAAGAATGAATATTTAAGACCGGTATAAGGGTGAGAGATATCAATCAACCAAACATCTGAGAGAGACCTGAAAAAGGTACATAAACTCAGGAAAATCTGACTCCACAAGGGACCGAAGCCATAATAGGGAGCAGAAGGGGAAGGAACACCAGGGATACCGAGGTATATAATAGGTGACCGACCGAAACGTGAATTGGTATATATGCCAAAACACTCATCATCCGAAAGGAGGGCTTGAAAAAGCAAATCGACCTACAGGATGGACATCCGAATCCACAACGGGAAAACGAATCTTACTCAACTAGGGACACAAACCCAAAGAGTGCATGAGATATAATATCCATTACCGGCAGACCGTGGATAAGAATACTCGCATGAGATATATTATCTATTACCGTCAGAACGTAGATAATAAACTCGCATGGTAAGAAACACCAGAGATACCGAAGCATATAATAGGTGATCTACCGAAAACGTGGATTGGTATATATGCCAAAACACTCATCATCCGAAACACAAACTGGTTAAAGGATGGATACTCAATTCTACAAAGAATACGAATCTTGCTCAGCTGGGGAAAATCAACGAAGGATTCCAACTAAAGAGCGCATGAGACATATTATTCATTACCGGCAGACCGTGAATAATATACTCGAAAGGAAAAGACACCAGAGATACCGAAGTATATAATAGGTGACTAACCAAAAAGAGAGACAATCGATACCAAGCATCCGGGTAAACGAAAGATAACTCAAAGGGATAAATTGCAAGCATCCGGCAATTATCCAACAAATAAAGAATATTCGATTCCACAAAGGGAAAGACGAAACTTACTCGACCAGGGAAACACAAAAGGCTTCGACTGAAGAGTGCATGAGATATATTATTCATTACCGGCAGACCGTGAATAATATACTCGCATGGAAGATTATCCACAACCGGTATAAGGGTTAATAAAGGATAAATCAACCGAAAAGAAAGGTATCGGGATACCAAACTAGGTATATAATGATGACCAATCAAAAGGAGCAACAGACATTACCAACAAGAGGGTAAATGAAAGGCGATCTGCTGAGGATTCACTGGTGAGAATCAATGATCCGGGGATGAATTGCATAAACAGCAATTATCCACAACGACAAGCTGGGGATATATTGATGACAATCAACTATCCGGGGAACGCAATCACTGACAAACGGTGAAGGGACCCGCTGGGGATAAATTGCAAGCATCCGGCAATTATCCAACTACACCACAAGGCACAAACTCTGCTGGGGAGAAACATCAACATTTGGGATTTTACATCTACCGAATACGGGGTAGGAGACCACAAACTCAACTGGGGATAGAAATCACCATAGGGAGACATCAAATCTGTTAGGGATAAAACCACTACAACAGGAATCCACTTACAATCAGGACGAACCACAAAGGTTACTCTGTTAGGGAAAAAGAGATAGAACTTACAATTACCGAATACGAGGTAATAGCCATACTCTGGTGGGGATAACCATGAATTAGGGTTTACATCTACCGAATACTAGGTAGAAGACCAAGAAACTCTGCGTGGGGATAGAACAAATCACAAATCCGCACGGGGAACCAAAAATAAGGTTTATAACAAACCACAAACTCTGTTGGAGAGTAAGAAACAGGATTTACGACTACCGATTGCTAGGTAGAAACCCAACAATTCTTGCCGAGGAATAAAAGGTATATTGTAACACCCTTCTAAAATACCCCAATAATTAATTAAAACAACAAAATATAAATCAGAGTAGATATGCAATTTCAGGGTGTCACACTTGACACTTCACACCATTCACCAAAATATCTGGTCATGCTCATTTATTTATCAAATTAAACATTGCACAATTCGCAGCGGATAAAAATCTAACAACATTCGAACCATGTAACACCTTACATGTAAAATTCTTCAACAACCAACAATGAAAACAAAGTAAAACATCCCGTCCCGATGTTACATATACCAGAGCATGACCCACTAAGGAACTACACTAGACTCCAAGCACTAGCTTCTACTCAATCGCTGCTCGTTACCTGAAACATAGTTGTAAGGGTGAGTTCCTCAATCGATATAATAAGCATTATAAAATATCATGTAATGCTAAGTAATTTAACACATTTCATCACCCAAATCAGATCACACATTCAGCAACGGCAACATCAACTCAAAATCATAATCATACTCAACACAAACACAAAACACACGTATAATATTGGAATACATCCATTCATATTATACGCCATACATACATTATCCAATGAGACTCTATGCATGCGGTACCGACTATTCATGAACACATAGTTCAACCTCACCGATCAAACCCAGATACGGCTACCAAGCTCACTAGTCCCACTCATTTGAGACCTAGTGACTCACTCACTAATTCCTCACCATGGGAATTAGCTACCACCCCAAGGGCTATGCTATGCACGCTAAATCACCTAGCATGCAAACATCAACAACAATCCACAATAACTCACTCACTAATTCCTCACCATGGGAATTAGCTACCACCATAAAGGCCATACTATGCACGCTAAATCACCTAGCATGCAACCATCAACAACAATCCACAATGGACATATGCTCACACTCTAAGCCATAAACAGTCCATTCACAATTGCATACATAACAGATACATTCACAGCATTATGCATACCATCATACATCATCAGCATATTTATCACAGAATCATATTCATATCATGCCAAATCATAATTCACAGTATTAGCACACTCTACTAATACCTATACTGCTCAAAACAACGGGAAATGATCCCTACTACATCATACACCAATATAGGCCAAACGTCAAATATGCACACAATATTTGAATATCAATTTTCCACTTTCCAAACAGTGTTAACCGGTTAACTCCCTGGGTTAACCGGTTAACGCAACATAGAACACGCTTCCTGGCACATTTTAACAGTGTTAACCGGTTAACACCCTGGGTTAACCGGTTAACGCAGAACAGAAATTAATTTTTCTAAATCAGAACAGTGTTAACCGGTTAACACCCTGGGTTAACCGGTTAACGCAAGACAGAAAGCTGTTCCTGCGCTAACACGAACAGAATGCAGAATCCCCCGCATTTTTCGCCGTCGGAGGACTTCCGGACCTCCGATTTCAATTCCGTAAAAAGCTACACGTCCAGAAATTTACGATTCACCCACATATAGATTCAATTACCGTTTTAACATAACTTATTCATCACCATTTACAGCATTCCTCATCCCAATTAGGGTCAATTCAATGGCTTATTACTACCCATTACATGTTAACCCATAATACCCATTAAACGACGATAAACCCCCCTTACCTGAGTTAATCCGGCAAATCCTTTAACTTCAAGCTTTTCCCTTCTTCAACCCTTGTTCTCTTGCTCTTCCTCTTTGCCCTTTTCTCACTTTCTGTCGCTTCTCTAGTTTTCACGTGAAAAACCCTTTTTACCAAATGGAACTCTTTATATATATTCAAACTTTATTATTCCAATAATAATAATCCAATAATATTCCAATTATTTAATTAAATTAATAAATATTCTATTAACTTAAATTAAATAATTATCATATTTTATCGGGGTGTTACAACTCTCCCCCACTAAAAGAGTTTTCGTCCTCGAAAACATACCTCAAGCGAATAACTCTGGATAAGACTCCTTCATCTGACTCTCAAGTTCCCAAGTCACATTGCCACCTGCTGATCCTCCCCAAGCTACCTTTACCAAAGCAATCTCTTTACCCCGCAACTGCTTCAACTCTCGATCCTCTATCCTCATAGGTGATGTTTCAACAGTCAGGTTATCTCTCACCTGTACATCATCTACTTGGACCACATGCGACGGATCAGGAATGTACCTCCTCAACTGAGACACATGAAAAACCTCATGCAAATTCGCAAGTGACGGCGGTAAAGCGATACGATAGGCTACCTCCCCTATCCTCTCCAAAATCTGATAAGGACCAATAAATCGAGGTGTCAACTTCTTCGACTTCAAAGCTCGACCAACCCCAGTTATCGGAGTAACACGAAGAAACACATGATCTCCCTCTTGAAACTCAAGTGACTTCCTCCTCTTGTCGTGATAACTCTTCTGACGACTCTGAGCAATCCTCATCTTCTCCTGAATCATCTTAATCTTTTCCATAGTTTGTTGAACAATCTCCGGTCCAACCACAACACTCTCACCGGACTCATACCAACATAAAGGTGTCCGACATCTCCTACCATACAAAGCTTCAAACGGTGCCATACCAATGCTCGAATGAAAACTATTGTTGTAGGTAAACTCAATCAAAGGTAAATAACAATCCCAAGCACCTCCCTTTTCCAAAACACAAGCCCTCAAAAGATCCTCCAGTGACTGAATCGTCCTCTCAGTCTGACCATCAGTCTGCGGATGATATGCAGAACTCAATCTCAGCTTAGTTCCCAAAGCCCTCTGCAAACCTTCCCAGAACTTCGATGTAAATCTAGGATCTCTGTCCGAAACAATACTCGACGGAATACCATGCAAACTTACAATTTTCTCAATATACAACTCAGCTAATCTCTCTAACGGATAATCCATTCTGATCGGAATAAAATGAGCCGATTTTGTCAATCTGTCAACAATCACCCAAATAGCTTCAAAATTCTTAATTGTCCTCGGTAAACCAGAAACAAAATCCATACTGATACTATCCCACTTCCACTCTGGAATAGCCAACGGTTGCATTAGCCCAGACGGCTTCTGATGCTCAATCTTTGACTTCTGACAAGTCAAACAAGAATAGACAAAACTCGCAATTTCTCTTTTCATTCCCGACCACCAAAATAACTTTTTCAAATCATGATACATCTTCGTAGCCCCAGGATGAATACTCAGGCCACTACGATGTCCTTCCTCAAGAATACTCTTCTTAAGTTCGGTAACATCCGGAATACACACCCGATTACCAAATTTCAAAACACCATTCTCATCAACTCTGAATTCACCACCTTGACCTTGATTCCCTAGAGTCAACTTATCAACCAAAAGCACATCGGATTTCTGACCCTCTCTAATCTCATCCAGAATACCACTCGTTAACTTCAACATTCCCAATTTAACACTATTGTGAGTACTCTCACACACCAAACTCAAGTCTCTAAACTGCTCAATTAAATCCAATTCCTTAACCATTAACATAGACATATGCAATGATTTCCGACTCAATGCATCAGCCACTACGTTTGCTTTACCCGGATGGTAATTCAAACCAAAGTCATAATCCTTCAGAAACTCTAACCATCTTCTCTGTCTCATATTCAGTTCTTTCTGATCAAACAAATACTTCAAACTTTTATGGTCATTGAAAACCTCAAATCTTGACCCGTACAAGTAATGCCTCCATAACTTCAGAACAAATACCACAGCTGCCAACTCCAAATCGCGTGTCGGATAGTTCCTCTCATGAACCTTCAGTTGTCTCGAAGCATAAGCTACAACCTGCTTATTCTGCATCAAAACACCACCCAAACCCAACAATGAAGCATCACAGTAAACCTCAAATGGTTCCGACGGACTTTGTAATATCAGAATAGGAGCAGTAGTTAACCTTCTCTTTAACTCTTGGAAACCTTCTTCACATTTTAAGTCCCAAACAAACGCTTGCCCCTTTCTAGTCAACATCGTCAACGGTAACGCCAACTTAGAAAATCCCTCAATGAATCTCCTATAATAACCTGCAAGTCCAAGAAAACTCCTTATCTCAGAAACTGACTTCGGAGCTTCCCACTTAGATACCACTTCTATCTTAGAAGGATCAACAGCAACACCACCTCTTGAAACCACATGACCAAGAAAACTAACCTCTTCTAACCAAAATTCACACTTGGACAGTTTAGCAAATAACTTCTTTTCTCGTAGAACTCCTAAAACCACTCTCAAATGTTCAACATGCTCTTCCTCAGATTTCGAATACACCAAAATATCGTCAATAAACACCACAACAAACTTGTCTAGGTACGGATGGAAAATCCTATTCATATACTCCATAAATACCCCAGGCGCATTAGTCACACCAAAAGGCATTACAGAATACTCATAATGTCCATACCTTGTTCTGAAAGCAGTCTTCTGAATATCCTCAGTTTTCACACGTATCTGATGATACCCCGATCTCAAATCTATTTTGCTGAACACACTCGCACCAACCAACTGATCCATCAAATCATCAATCCTCGGCAAAGGATACCGATTCTTGATCGTCACTTTATTCAGTTGCCTGTAGTCCACACACAACCTCATAGTACCTCCTTTCTTCTTAACCAATAACACTGGTGCGCCCCACGGTGACACACTCGGATGAATGAATTTCTTATCCAACAGATCTTCCAGCTGACTCTTCAATTCAGCTAACTCAACAGCAGACATACGGTACGGAGCCATCGACACCGGCCTAGTACCAGGTACCAAATCAATCGAGAACTCAACTTCACGCTCTGGCGGTAATTCATTCACTTCTTCAGGAAACACATCAGGAAAATCACACACCACGGCTAGATCGCAAATCACCAGTTTATCTTTAGCCTCCAAAGTCGCTAACAGCATAAACAACTCTGCCCCATCTGCTACTGCCTCATCATAGGGAGTGTAATACTTCGACATCTCTGTGAACTTAGCAGCATACTCAGTAACAGACCGGTTGCCCTGCTTCAATTCTAAGAACTCTATCTCTTTCTTTCCTCTGACATCCTCCGGAAAGTACTTCCTCAGGAATCTCTCTCTGAACACCGCCCAAGTGATCTCAGCACCCCCAGCAGCTTCCAACTCAGTGCGGGCAGCAAGCCACCAATCATCTGCTTCCTCTGACAGCATATGCGTACCGAACCTGACCTTCTGGTTATCGGCACACTCAGTCACTCGGAAGATCCTCTCGATCTCCTTCAACCACTTCTGAGCACCATCTGGATCGTATGCTCCCTTGAACATTGGAGGATTGTTCTTCTGGAACTCACTCAGTTGACGAGCAGCTCCCAATCCCACAACATTCGGATTCCCTCCAAGTACTCCAGCTAGCATACCCAGAGCCTCAGCAATCGCAGCATCGTCTCTACCTCTTCCAGCCATCTCTATTCTGAGAACCCAACAAGCTAAAACAATAAGTACGGATAGGGTTACACAACACCTATCACATACAGGGAAACAAAATAATTACGACTCGACTCGACCGACTATGCTCTGATACCACTAATGTAACACCCTTCTAAAATACCCCAATAATTAATTAAAACAACAAAATATAAATCAGAGTAGATATGCAATTTCAGGGTGTCACACTTGACACTTCACACCATTCACCAAAATATCTGGTCATGCTCATTTATTTATCAAATTAAACATTGCACAATTCGCAGCGGATAAAAATCTAACAACATTCGAACCATGTAACACCTTACATGTAAAATTCTTCAACAACCAACAATGAAAACAAAGTAAAACATCCCGTCCCGATGTTACATATACCAGAGCATGACCCACTAAGGAACTACACTAGACTCCAAGCACTAGCTTCTACTCAATCACTGCTCGTTACCTGAAACATAGTTGTAAGGGTGAGTTCCTCAATCGATATAATAAGCATTATAAAATATCATGTAATGCTAAGTAATTTAACACATTTCATCACCCAAATCAGATCACACATTCAGCAACGGCAACATCAACTCAAAATCATAATCATACTCAACACAAACACAAAACACACGTATAATATTGGAATACATCCATTCATATTATACGCCATACATACATTATGCAATGAGACTCTATGCATGCGGTACCGACTATTCGTGAACACATAGTTCAACCTCACCGATCAAACCCAGATACGGCTACCAAGCTCACTAGTCCCACTCATTTGAGACCTAGTGACTCACTCACTAATTCCTCACCATGGGAATTAGCTACCACCCCAAGGGCTATGCTATGCACGCTAAATCACCTAGCATGCAAACATCAACAACAATCCACAATAACTCACTCACTAATTCCTCACCATGGGAATTAGCTACCACCATAAAGGCCATACTATGCACGCTAAATCACCTAGCATGCAACCATCAACAACAATCCACAATGGACATATGCTCACACTCTAAGCCATAAACAGTCCATTCACAATTGCATACATAACAGATACATTCACAGCATTATGCATACCATCATACATCATCAGCATATTTATCACAGAATCATATTCATATCATGCCAAATCATAATTCACAGTATTAGCACACTCTACTAATACCTATACTGCTCAAAACAACGGGAAATGATCCCTACTACATCATACACCAATATAGGCCAAACGTCAAATATGCACACAATATTTGAATATCAATTTTCCACTTTCCAAACAGTGTTAACCGGTTAACGCCCTGGGTTAACCGGTTAACGCAACACAGAACACGCTTCCTGGCACATTTTAACAGTGTTAACCGGTTAACACCCTGGGTTAACCGGTTAACGCAGAACAGAAATTAATTTTTCTAAATCATAACAGTGTTAACCGGTTAACACCCTGGGTTAACCGGTTAACGCAAGACAGAAAGCTGTTCCTGCGCTAACACGAACAGAATGCAGAATCCCCCGCATTTTTCGCCGTCGGAGGACTTCTGCACCTCCGATTTCAATTCCGTAAAAAGCTACACGTCCAGAAATTTACGATTCACCCACATATAGATTCAATTACCGTTTTAACATAACTTATTCATCACCATTTACAACATTCCTCATCCCAATTAGGGTCAATTCAATGGCTTATTACTACCCATTACATGTTAACCCATAATACCCATTAAACGACGATAAACCCCCCTTACCTGAGTTAATCCGGCAAATCCTTTAACTTCAAGCTTTTCCCTTCTTCAACCCTTGTTCTCTTGCTCTTCCTCTTTGCCCTTTTCTCACTTTCTGTCGCTTCTCTGGTTTTCACGTGAAAAACCCTTTTTACCAAATGGAACTCTATATATATTCCAACTTTATTATTCCAATAATAATAAACCAATAATATTCCAATTATTTAATTAAATTAATAAATATACTATTAACTTAAATTAAATAATTATCATATTTTATCGGGGTGTTACATATATAACCACCAATTCCATCAAAAGGGCAAGGAAAAATAGGACTTACAACTACCGGTATAAGGGTAGAGGCCCGAAAAAACTCCGCTAGGGAACAACCCACTGGGAAGCACAAGGCAAATGACAAATAGCCAATCCGGGAATAATCCGAAAAGACAGACTGAATCAAGACACGTCCTAATGAGGATGTAACTCAAATAGGAAAATCCATCCCAATATATATGTTGGGAGGAAACGGAAGAAACCGTCATCCACGAGGATATATCTCAGTGGGGAACTGCAGAAGGAAAGATAACAGACACTTTCTGCTTACGGGGCTGACTCTATATAGAGAGATTTAACACCCGACTTCTGCTAGGGAGATCTATAAAGGAGATCTGCATCACCATAGCAGGGAACAATCAACAAAAGATATATGGCGAGAAATGCAACATGAATATCTGAATGTTTATGAATATGCATGAATATGCGTGATGTATGTTTGGTGAATGCTGACAAAACAGACATATCTAACACAAACAGGTCCAGGAATCAAACGCCCGGTACTATACTTCCAGGGGAAAAACCAACTGGAAAGTCAATCTGCGGAGATCTACAGGCTATAAAGCATAGATCTGCGGGTACTGCTGGAGAGCAGAGGATTAGAGATATCAGGAAATACCAAATCTCTGAGTGATGGATCAGCAAACAACCCAACCTGGGTACAGAAAGTCACAACGGGCAAAACAGCCACCAAGACGAATCTGTTGGGGAACAAGAGAAAATCTCAAAGATCCGCAGGGGATCTCAGCATCAACTGAGAAACAAGGAGTTCTACAACTCCAAACAACTCCGGGGAACAACCCACTGAAGGAGAATAACAATCATCCAAGTAGAATCCAACTGCATAAGCAACTCTACTGGGGAAAATTGTTGCTGGAGAAAACTGAGTCTTCAACAACACTCTGCTTGCAACTATGCTGGGGAACAACCCCTTCACAAGATCTGAAGAAAGAAGATACTACCGAACCAGGAATATGAACCAAATGTCTTACCTGTTGGAGATCATGCCACCCTTGGGAGAGCACTGAGATATTCTTGAGTATCCTTTCAACCTTGTGAATATTCACTTTGTTTAAAACAGCAAATTTGAAAAATCTGTTTGTTTAAAACAATGACATTTTATCAATTAAAACATGCAAAACATTTGTTGAATTGAAACAAATAAGAGTGCGAATAATTGGATAAAAAGCTCAAATTGATTTGATGGAATGGTAGCCTGCAAATGGCAAGACTCCACAGATCTGTACAAATTTGAAATCAGTGATATATATTGGAAGAGGGCTACATTGAACATAATGATCCTTTCTCTACCAATTTGAATCTCGATGTATTCGAAGCTTCAGTTTGACGACGAATCGAGAATCCTCTGACGAAATGACAGCTGTGGAACAGAAAGTCTTGTCAGGATGCAGTTACTTGCCAAATCCCTAATTTTTGCCTAGATTGCCCCAGGGTGAGGTACTCAATCTAGCGGGATGCAAATATTCTATTTTTTTTTTCAAGTCTCTAATTTTTGCCTGGATTACCCTTGCGGGTTCTCCACCGAGACGCTCATTTTTGCCTAAGCCGCCCTTTCGGGTTTTCAACTTAGCGAGTTATTCTATTTTTTCATTTGCATATACTTTTTTTCTAGGAAAAGTATCTCTTGACTGCATCTGAATTCACAGGACGAGTGAAATCCTCCCCATCCATTGTTGTAAGCATCAAAGCTCCGCCTGAAAAGGCTCTCTTAACAACATATGGACCCTCGTAGTTTGGAGTCCACTTGCCCCTGGGATCGGGTGCGAAAGACAAAACTTTCTTGAGCACGAGATCACCTTCTCGGAACACACGAGGCTTGACCTTCTTATCGAATGCTTTCTTCATTCTCTGCTGATATAACTGACCATGACACATGGCAGTTAACCGTTTCTCTTCAATCAAATTCAATTGGTCATAACGACTCTACATCCATTCAGCATCAGTCAACTAGGGACTTGAGGGTATACTTTTTCTTTTTTCTTTTGAAGAAATTTTGAAAAAAAAATCCTGATTTTTGATTTTTTAATTTTTTTTTTTTTTTACCCTCTTTCTTTTTTTTTTTTTTTTTTTTACATTACATTTGTAATGCCCCATTTTGACTGTTTTGCTGATTCTCATGATACAGCTGAATGAGCTCCTTTTTCTTGCTCAAGAAGGCGGGTAATCTCATCAGAAATCCCCTTCAACATCATCTTCCTCTGCTCCGAATACAAGGAATTCAAAATTGGGAGATGGCGTTGGATCATTATGTTCAATGGGTTTAGAAGTCCCTGCATAATGATTCTGGATAATGAAAAGCTTTTGATATTTAAACAAGCAAATCATTTATGCAGATGAAAAGATTGTTTTCTTGTTTTTCAGGGTTTTTTGTGATCACTGATTTCATGTAAAAGCAAAAAGTGAAAACAAATGGAAAAACAAATGTTTAACAATGCATTAACTGAATGAAAACATCATTGTTTTAAATGCTTTGCCAACAATGTCATCACTTCTCCTTTTGGCATGGGAGAAGGGTTTTAAACAAAGTGAACAATTACTCTGATCTATGGATGACTGTAGGAACATCTACAGCGACCCAATTGTGGCAGACACCACCAGGAATAACGAAGTTGTTCACGTCTTCTGCATCCTCTTCCAAGATAGCAGCAGCTTCCTCCTCAGGTTGATCATCATGGATGAATCCTCCACTTGTGAACAAACCTTGCTCATTAAATGCCCCAGAACAGCAGCCAATGCCAGCCCGAGATTGGTTAACCAAGAATAAATCCATCAACTGCACTTAGTCTAGCAAATACTTCTCTGAGTTCACAATTCTCTTGCTCAGGATGATCCATCAATCTGGCAGAGATGGCTTTGGTATAGTACCGGCGAAGTGCGTCTTCAAAATAAATGAAGATCGCAGGGATCAGACCATAGGACGGGATACCGGAACAAAACACCCGCTTATGCAAATGATGCATGAAGTGTTTATGCATATGCTTGTTTTTTTATTTCAAAGGAACTCAAGGGTTTTACTTGCAAACTTTGAAATATTTAAGCATTTTGATCGTATATGAGAATATCTCATCAGATATATCAGGTGAAAAAATTTTCCCGGTTTTTCCATGTTTGAAATTTTTTGCAAATAAACTCCTTTGAGTTCCTTGAAAATTTTCTTTTTATCTGATGATATGGATGCAGATGAATGCATGAATGCATGAATGCAACAATCACACTCAAGGATGAAGCAAGTCACACCAGACAAAGGTCGTGGGAAAGCTCATTGTATCCCTAATATCAATCATCCATTTTGGTGGATTTAGGTTTTCACCTTATCAACACCCAAGTTCCATTGATATTAACGGTACATGAACCGACTCTAACATCCTTAATATCAACCATCCGTTTTGGGGGATTTAGGTTTTATACCTGATCAACACCCAGGTTCCATTGATATTAAGGTTGTCTGAACGACTCAACCACGAATCACGGGTTTGCTGAGAGTCACGAGCATGGAGTCTCGGTTAAGAACCACCCAAAGGGAGTGTACTAGGGTTTAAACCTGCCAGACATGTTCTACCAGAGGTTCCCATAATCATCATTCCATCTTTCGAATATTATCGGAGGAACGAATACTCGTATTCCAAGAATATTCTCAAGAGAAACTCTTATGAGTGTAGTATCGCGTAACAATCGCATCAGAACTTACATCTGAACGACCTCCGCACTACGTTCCTAAAAATAGGCCAAGATGGGTTTGGTAAACTACGGTCCTTGGCTTCTGCGGCACATGATTGAAAGAATAATGCCTAACCACAAATAACTTGTGTGACATTATTAATCCAACATGACCTCCACCAAGTGAATGGACTCGCAAGTCATCTGGCTAAGGAATACTCCACACCAGTCAACAAGACTATGTCATTCTCCTATCCTAGAGTGCACTCGAGTTCGGGTATAGAACTCATCTCACAGAGATCACCAAAGCAAACAGCAATTGTATATCAAGCAATTCAAACATTACAATCAATACAGTTATCCCAAATGGTACAAAACTATGTCATATAACAAATAACAATATAGCACACAACAAGGGTGAAAAGTAGGCAATACCACCAAGGATCATCTCCCCAGCAGAGTCGCCACTTTTCTGTAGCGGTGTATTCGTCGCTATATGATTTATTGGTTAAACCATAAGCAAAGCATACAATGAATTCGAGTCGCCACCGCACTTTTATTTATCCAAAGGACTGGCTAAAAAGCGAACAAAAGCCTAAGAAGTTTTACACATAGAAAACTAATGAAAAGATCAGAGAGTCTGGGTAAGGGGTAAATTACGCAATGGGAAGGTGTTAGGCACCCATCACGTCCTAGGTACTCCTAGGGAGCCCTTTTCACACTTGTTGTGCTAAATTGTTATTTGTTATGAAATATTTATTGTGCAAACATGATTGGGATGATGAGAAAAGAATATACAATTTTTATTGTTTTTGTGTTCGAACGGATGAACCCGTTGCCTACGTACCTTCCATCAAAGGTAAGGATCAAAACGCCGTAGTTCGGCTAAAAGATTTCCAAAAGTTAGTGGATTCAATTTTAAACACAAGCCCTAAGGTCTTACGTTATCCACGGGAGAAAACTCAACCTTATACAAACAACAAGTCCACCATGTGAGAACAGCTTCAACTTGCTAGTGAGGGGTTAACCCTATAATAAGCAAGGAAGACTTACAATTCAATCAACTAAGGACAAATAGGTGATATTGACATCAACCAACTAGGATAAATCAAACCTATGGCTAATGTATGAAAACTTAGCAAGAATGGACAAAGCCACAAAACAATTGAATGGGTGAAGTTAATTGATTATGAGTATTTGCAAAAGGAGGGTCAAAGTATGATTAAGATTGATTCAAAAGAAGTATTATGAAATGGAGTTTGAAAAAAGTCAAGGACTTGGGGTCCAGGTTTTTAATTTAAAAGCATGAAGATGTTTGCACAATATTTATCTCAAGTTTTGAAAGTAATGTGTGAAAAGGTTTAGGACAAAATGGATGAATGGATGAAAATGGAGTGTAAAACTTCCTAGAAGGTTCACCTCTTGAAATCATATAGAACATGACTCAAGTGTGTCCTTTGGAATAGACAAATAGCAGACAAGCAAAGCAAAAGAAGAAAGCGGATACCGGATGCCAATTACTGGACTTATACCAATCTCCTAAAACAGAACCGGATATCAGAGGCCACTCTATGGACTTACACTAATCTCCTCAACAAAGAAATAAAAAGGTGGATACCGGATGCCAATCTATCTGGGCTTATACCAATCTCCAACAAAAACAAAGCAAACAACTTGGATGTCAGATGCCAATCTATCTGGGCTTACTCTAACCTCCAACATATGATCATAGGAAAACAAATGCCAAATTACACGGACTTACAATTGCATCCTCACATAAATCAAACAAATGCATCAAGCAAAGAGATAATGAGTGGCCAATGAAATGGTCTTAGACTCACTTCCATATCATAGGAACAATGGCCAATGAATGGTCTTACAATTGTCCTCAATGAGCAAACAACAAAGATATGTCACAAAGACAAATGAAATGATCATGCACTAATGAGCAATTAATGATGATAGATGCACAAATCATACAAGCAAACATGTGCATATGAAGTAGGCAATCAATCAACCAAAGGCATTCAGCACACACTATAACCAAGCAATTAGGCTCATACAAAGGGTTAGGCATTGAAGCCAACTGGAATAGTGTTAATGGTGCTCTTAACCTTGACATTGAGAGCCAAGGTGAAGCAGATGAAAGGATATGAGGGGTGTGCCTCATGCTCTTATCCTTGGTCAGGGAGAGCTTTGAATATCAGAAGGTGTGGGAGTTCAGAAAGTAGGAACTCTCTCCACAAGTTATTGACTCGATAGATCTTGGGTTTTTACTCAACATGCATCAAACACAAGTAGTGTGAGCAATGTGAGTGACTCACAGAATAGTAGGAGATAGGTTACATATCTCTTTTGTCTACCAATTGCCTTATTTAAAGGACTTTTCCTGCTTGGGACAAAAGTAAACAAGCAAAAACATCGCCTCTTAAGGAGGACTTCAGACAGTTGCCTGGCCAAGTAACAGGCCAGGTCTTCCAGACTACATGAAGAAAAGGGATTCTACCTCAATGCAAATGCTATCAAGCAAAGCAAAGCAAAGTTCACAAGGAACTAATAGCAACTAAAGTACCTGAAATCAGTCAAGCACAATTAGTATACCAGACACAAAGTTAAAACCAAACAGCATAAGCCAACAGACAATACAGTCAAGCATATGTGCAAAGCAACAAGCTCATAACAAGTGAGCTAGGCAACCTACAAAACAAACAAGTTAGCTCATGATAAACAATCAAACTCATTCAACTTTCATTAATCTCCTTGAAGCATTTGCTTCTTAACCTGAAAAACCAAGCTTAAACATGAGCAACAAGACCACTAGGACAAGCCTAGGGTCAAAGGGAGATAAAAAGTTTAAAACAGCAAGGGACAAGTGCCCAAAGTCAAGACAAATCAATCAAGAAGCAAACCTAAGTGGTTTTACATTCATATCATTCATCATTATCATTTCACAAACAAATTAGGTCAAAGCATGTCATATAGAACCTCAAAGAAGTCAACAGAATGATTCAACTCAAATCCAATCACAAGCATTTCAATAAATCCTCAAATAAATCATGCTCAAACATCATCCATAACATGATAAGCATACCAAATTTCAGCTCATTTGGATCAAGGGAAGTAGGTCAATGAAAATCAGAAAGTCAGAGCAAGTTCAAGCAAACTCATACAAAGCATCAAAACATGCACCAACTTCAATAAATCATAAAACAGTGACAACATATGATAAATGAATGGGATCAAAACCATGACAAACTTTAAGATGTCTACAATTCACATGTCAAATTTCAAGTCCATCCAATTAAGCATGAGGATTTCACAAATCAAATGAGAACATGTGTCACAAAAAGTCAACAAATGACCAAACAGGGGAGAAAATTCCAATCAAATAGGAAATGCCATCAATAATTCCAGACAAATTCACATGTAAACTAGACATCCACAAGTATGTTCATGCAAAAATCCAGACCAATTTGAGTTCAATAAGCATGTTAAATAAAATCATGAAGTTGGACATGAATGGTGTGACACAAATTGTCACACCCCTATTCAAAAAATCATATCTATTCAACCAGCAATGATAAATTCACAAACTCTACACCAAAATCACCATGAACATGTCTAGTTTAAGCACACAAAATTTGGGAAGCATTGGATAATGTATCATCATTTCACAATCAATTTGGCAAGACATACATAAAATGGACAACATGAACAAACCCTAGCACATTTTAAAATCCTCACATGAAAAAAATCTGGAAAAATTATCATACAAAACTAGAGATCAAGAGGAGCATTTCACAAAAAATCCCATCAAAATTGGATTAAAAATGAAGGACTTATGATTTTTCTAAGTTGGCCATACAAAATGAAATAAAAATTGTAAAATGAAATGATTTAATTAAATAATGCAACCGGGAATGGCATTTTCGTAAATAAGGGGGTCACTAAGTGAAACGCTGCGTTTCACTTAGTGAGGTGGCGCGCAACAATTCGCACATGGCAATGGAATAGTGATTCTCATGCAGAATAAAAAAAGACAAAACAGCCAAACGCGTTTCTGGGTTGCAGCTAGGGTTTTGGCGCACTATTCATCATCATCAACAATCGGGATGAACTTTTGGTTCCAGAAATTGGAAGTGAGTATACCAAACGAATCAGCTAACCATGCTCATCAACAATCTAACCTTAATTTTCGCTAACTCATGCTAACAAGAAAGAACCAAGCAAAAACATATTTGAATATCAAACTTCATGACAACATAACTTTCAAAATACTTGACCATTTTCCACGATTTAAAGTTCAAAATGATCAGCCTAGCAAGATCTTTCTAAAGCATAGCATGATTTTAAAAATGGTGTGATTCGAAATCTTACTTGATTTGAAGGTCAGTGATGATTTGGTGGTTGTTTGGCTGTGTAAAGTAGAAACAGTAGCTTAATGATGTCCCAGATGATGAATGAATGAGTTATGAAAGCCCAGCTGCCTTGATTCTAGCTCCAAATCCGAGCTGCCATGGAAATTCTTCAATAGAACAGTAATGGATTCTTGCTGTACAGCTAAGAAATGGTGTTTGCAATTGCTCCAAGAATGTTGGTGGGTCATGAAGCAATCAACAGGGCACGAGTTCCTTTGACAATTTTCAGAAAAAAGTTCCAAGATGAAGAATGAGAAATTTGAGAGGAAATGAATTTTGGTCTGTTTTGGCAAAGTGTGGCTAGGGTTTCTCTGCAGAAAATGTGCAATATATATCCTGTTTAATGAAGCCTAAGCTTGGTTAATGAGGTGGTAATCACATTAGCTCAAAATGAAATGTTTTTACCAATTTTCTAAAACCACTCAAAAATGCATGGGGTGCATGTAAAATGCACGAAAATGGGCCTTAGACAAACTCCAAATGTGATTTTTAGTCAAGTTCAATTGGTAGCAAGTGTAGCAAATGGCTATTTTGAAAGTCAACTTTTTTACCTTTCCTTTTTAATTCAAGTCAACTAAAAAATGCCATTTTGATTGGTTGATTTTTGGTGAATTGTGATGAAGGATTTGGATAGAGCACATCAAATATGACTTGTAGCAAAAAACCTCACTCAATTTGGCCAAATGGTTTGGAAGATATGCCACTTTGAAGTTCAAAAATTTTTGAGAATGATTTGATCATAACTTGCCAACCATAAATGAGAAATAAGTGTTCTTGGACTTTTTAGAAATGGGAGAACAAGATCTTCAACTTTTATGTTGGGCAAAAATTCATTTGAAGCTTTTATGATGAAGTAAATTTGAGGAGAAGAACTTTTCATTTTTGGCAAAATCCAATTACAGGTCAACTTTCTATTTTTGGAAATTTCTTGTCTGACTTCAAATTCTTCACTGTGGATGTTTGACATGTTATATGGACATGAATAAGACCTCTCAGACCAATTCCCACCATCAAATCACTGATTAAATGCACAGTTGACCACAGTTGACTTCAGTTGACTTTGCTAGGGTTTTGGTTGACTGAACCATGTTCTGATGAATTCCAAGCCCCTACCACTTGATATCTTGATCCAAAATGATGACACAACTCATATGAACTCTTGATGAATGATCATGGTGCCCAAATTCTTCAAGAATGGCCACCATCCACTGTTCAATGAATGATTTGACTGTTTTGACCTAATTTGCTTCATCTGCAAGTAACATGGTTAGATGACAATATTTTTGTACCTTTGGTTAATAGACAGATGAAAAGCAATGATATACAAATGCAATACATGCTTGGTGATCAAGAACCACACTCACAAGATAACCCACCCACTAGGAGGGAAGCAAAGGTGCACAAAGATCCTTGAGGCAATGATGTGGTATGATATGATGCCACGAGGGATCTTAGGGACAAAATTGGGGTCTTAATGATTCATTATACAGAATTTTCAAATTGAAAGCATAAAGCAATGGAGACAGAACAAACCTGATTGAAGAGGTTGATCGATTTTGAAATGTAACGGTTAGGGTTTGCAATGCAACAGTTAGGGTTTGTGTGAGATGGAAGTGAAAAGTGTGAGAGTCCGAGTGAGAGTGAGAGTGAGACTAAAATAATTTAAAATTGTTTTTTTTTTTGCCCAAATGAGTGGCCCACTGAAAATTAAATGGGTTTCTACCACGCTCGCTACTGTCTTCGCCTAGCGAGCAGCTAGCGAACATGACAGAATTTTGTTTTTTTCAAAATAGCATGCAAAGCACAATTCAACAAGGTTCCATCAAACACTCCCAAACTTGGGTAAAAACATAGCTAGCACTTATTCGCTAGGCAAGCATCCAGCGAACAGGTTAGCGAGCAATTCTAGTAGCCACATCATCAAGGTTCGCTGGAGCGAAGGAGGAAGCGTGGGCTTCGTCTAGCGAAAGATTCCTCGCCTAGCGAGCATGACAGTTCAGGAACAAACCTTTGTCCCTTCAAGATGAACGTTTTGAATGATGAATAGACCCCATTTGAACATGTTGGAAGTATCTCAAGTCATTCCCTAGCCATTTGAAATGTACTGAGCCCATTAAGCATGATCCTTTAAAGAAAACCTCTAGTTGATGCACAATCTCCTTTGCGTCGACTGGTCAATCAGATAGAACCCACAAAGTGACTTGGATGATATCCAAACTTCTTGGAAGATAAACTCTTGGATCTAATTCTAATTGACATGATGAAATGCAATATGAAATGTTAAATGACCTAAAATGAATGCATGAATGAGGAGGGAAAATTTGAGGTGCTACAATCACTCCTTAACAGAAGGAGCCCACACAAAGCAAGATTGAGAATTGGACTTCATTTTCTAAGTATACAAGTCTCAAGGGTCTCAGGGGGGTCCAAGTATCTTATTATGGTCCTCAGTTCATCAGTGAAGGATTCAAAGCTATCAGAGTGTTCATCTGGATTTAATCAGAAATTAGGGTTTCATGGCTACCTGCAACAGGAAATGTTTGGTTGGAAGTAGAGGAGCTCATCCATGTCATGATTATAGAGGCATCTTGGCCTAGGAAGATTCACAATTATCTCAGAAAGATCCATTGGCAATCAGTGCAATCAGTTCCTGATCATTTTGCCCTAAAACTAGGGTTTGGTATAAAATCAGTTTATTTCTGATTCTTTGGGTGAAACTCTTTTCCATGGCCCTCCATATGTCCACAAGGGTCCACATACAAAAAATCAGCTCTTTATTTGAGTTAGAAGTGCTTCAATTGATCAATGGAATCGAGAATCAGATAGTTTGGGAAAAGTCAACTGTGGGGCCAGAAGAGTCAACTCCTGACATTTTGAGAGTGGAATCTCAAAATCCATGCCTAGGGGATCCTACATGTGAAATTTGATCAAGGTTGGATCATGGATTCATCATTTAATCCGGAATTGGAAAAGTTACTTAATTTGGAAATGGTTGACTTTCTATTTAGGGCAAGTTTTCATGATCGTTGCACTCACTTTAAGCCCATTTTGCATCAAGATAAATGCTCCATTTGAAACTTTCTCCAACATGAAAGTTGTTCCTCTTGTTCCAAGATTTCTAGAGATATAAAGTTTTCTCTTTTTGGATTAGAATTGAGAAAGTTATGCTTAGTCAAAGTGAGACATTTTTTTAGGACACTTAGAAAAATTTCGAAGTCCAAAATCTTCAAAATTTGTCAAGACTTCTTGGCCAGTTTTCTTGCACTTCAAGGCATTATTTGAAAATAATTTCTTCACAATAATTGTACCTTTCCATGTCCTATTTCACATAATTTTGGAGTCATCTCATTTGGATCCATGGTTTGAGAGATACATTCATTTAAAGTGGGCACCATGACTTGATTTTCTAGGCAGATTTTGGGACTGGCTGGCCCAATCAGATTTTCTAAGCATGTTGCACAAACCAGTCACGTTTTTTTACCTCTTTTGGCCATGCATTGGACATCCATTCACTTAAGTTTGGCCCAAAATAACAATATTTTACACCTCACTTCACACTTTTATTCTTATGGATAAATCACTTATTAAAAAGCTCATGAGAACACCTAATCCACCTTATTTAAGAAGCTGAAACCCTAACCCTAAAGGAGCATTGGAATTTCGTGGCAAGGAGGCAAAACTTCATCACATATCAGATTCCATTCCACTTCTATTTTCCATTAGGTAATCATCTCTTCCATGGCCATGTTTTGATATATCTACGCTTGCTTACCATGTTCATCACCATTAATCCTTCCATTTTCATATTTCTTTTTCTTATTTTCGTATTTTGTTTAATATTAATATTTTATTTTAATTATTTATTCTAAATGGTCCATTTTAACACACTTTTTTTATTGATTTTATTTTTATGACTTAAAATTATTGTTAGAATTTGATTTTTGGGATGAAGGTTGACCACTGTCTCATGGTCAACCTGACCTTTTCTTGGAATTTTATTTCCCCTTTTCAATTTATTTTGGATTTATTTTTGACCTAGTTTGGTTGGTTGACTTTTAATTTGACTTCTGTTTTATTTTAATTAATTCACGTGCCAATTTTCGTTATTTTTAAAATCTTTTTGGGGGATGATGATGTCCTGACCCCACCTTATTTAGTTTAATTTTTCATAATTTTCTTGATTAATTTACTATTTATTCTTGATTTATTTCTAACCTAGTCTTATTAATTGACTTTTGGTTTGACCTATGTTTTGTTTTAATTAATTCACGTGCCAATTTTCATTATTTTTAAAATCTTTTTAGGGGATGATGATGTCCTGAACCCACCTTATTTATTTTAATTTTTCATAATTTTCTTGATTAATTTGCTATTTATTTATTATTTTTTAAGTTGACTTGAATTTTCAGTTGACTTCTTTATGATCGATGTTTGACTTAGGGATTGCTTATGGCAATTGAAGAGATCTTTTGATCCTCCCTCGTTCATCTCATATGCAATGTATTAGAGGCCTTTTACCTTGATTTTATTTGGTCCTTACCTCATTTCCTGATTAAATTATTCAGTGGACCCTTCGTGTGCATATTTTCATCTATTTGATTCATCTGTTATCTTTTATACTTGTTTCTCTCATTCATGATTTCTATTGCTTGATTATTTAACATGTTCATACTCCCATGCATTGTTTAAATGCTCCATTATTTGATTCTTTGGTTTGATTATATATTGTTTATTTATCTGATCTGATTGATAATTGTTGCCTACTTGTATGATGTATGAGGCATATATTCTTATTGTTTGTTTGCCATGAACAATCCCCATTCATAACAAATGTACCCCTCTCCCATAAAGTGTATAATATTTATTTCTTTATTTATTTAGTCACCTGTTAATACAAGAATTAAAACGAACATCCGATAACCATTTCAAAATAAGATCAAAAGCTCGATCCAACGTCGAGTAATCATTTCCAAAACTTAACAGAACCAGCATGCATTCATCCATCCTCTTGTAAGTCGATTTCCTCAGGCATCGCTATCTACCTGTAAGTCGATTGGCTCCGGCATCGCCATCTACCCTTATCTGTAACTCCTCTCCCCGCTCCATCCGTCGAATCTTTTTCTGTTTAGGTAGCACCCATTACGTAGAACCCTTTGTATGATAACATAGGTAGAATTCCCTTATTCTTTGCATGCTAACATTAGATAGATGTTCCCATTTGTAAATCCTAACACATAGGTCCATATTGCATGACAACTCTAGAGTAGAGCTTCCCCATTTTTAGACCTTTCGTGCGTCTCCGATCTTGTGGCATGTCAGTCTGTTCTACTGCAAAGAGGTAACTGCCTAAGACTCGATTTAGCGAGCTGCGACACCTACTGCTAGGACGTTGAACACAGTGCCCACCCTCTTTTGACACAGCTGGTGTCCTCTTTTGTAAGTCCATGTTTAGATGGCAATCCTTGACCCCTAGTTAGTCGGACTACGTTTTGCTCTGATTCTCATTCCAGATGAGATACGTAGGCATAAGGCGCGATGTCTTAGCGAGCACACTTCTCTTTAACCCATAGGTAGTAGAGCTACGAAGACTCTGATTCTCATACTCAGATGAGATACGTAGGCAGTGGATGCGACATCCTTGTGAGTCATTTTCTTTTAACCTTCCTTTTGGTAAATAGTACTTTAGATATACCTACACCCTTTAGACTAGAACAACACTTATGAAAAGGGCTCCCTAGGAGTACCTAGGATGTTTTGGGGTGCTTAAAACCTTCCCATTGCATAACCAACCCCCTTACCCAGATCTCTGACATTTTTACTAGTTTTTGATTCGATAAAACTTTTAGGTTTTTGTTCGCTTTCTAACCATTCCTTTGGATAAATAGAAGTACGGTGGCGACTCGACTTGTATGGTTTACCTTGGATTTAGTCAATATCTCTAATGGTAACGAATACCCCGCTACAAAAAAGTGGCGACTCTGCTGGGGACTATCATTTGCCTAGTGGGTTTTGCCTACTTTTCATATTTGTTATATTGTATGGTATATTGCTTTGTGACATATTTTTGTGCAATTTGGGATTACTGTATTGTATATAATGATTGAATTGTTTGAATATTAATTCCTTGTATACTTGGTGATCTTCGTGAGATGAGTTCTATACCCGAACTCGAGTGCACTTAGGATAGGAGAATGGCATAGTCTTGTTGACTTGTGTGGAGTTATTCCTTAGCAAGTTGACTTGCAAGCCCATTCACATGGTGGAGGTTATGTTGGGATCAATAATGTCACATGAGTAGTCGTGGTTAGGAATTACTCTTTCCAATATATGCCTTAGAAGCGAAGGACCTTAGTTTACCACGCCCATCTTGGCCTATTTTTAGGACGTAGTGCGAAGATCGTTCAAGTGTAAGATTTGATACGATTGTTACGCGATACTACACACATAAGAGTCTCTCTTGAGAATATTTTTGGAATACGAGTAGTTGTTTATCCGATAATATCCGAAATATGGGATGATGACTATGGGAACCTCTTATAGAACATGATTGACAGGTTTAACCATAGTACACTCCCTTTGGGTGGTTCTTAACCAAGATCCCATGCTCTCGACTCGCAACAAACACTTGATTCGTGGTTGATCCGTTCTTGTGTATCCTTAATATCAATGGAACTTGGGTGTTGATAAGGTGTAAACCATAATCCACCAAAATGGATGATTGATATTAAGGATGACTTGATCCATCCCTTGACCTTTGTGTGGTGTGATTTGCTTGATCCTTGAGTGTGATTGTTGCATCCATACATTCATGCATTCATACACATCCATATCATCAACAATGAGAAACTTTTCAAGGAACTTAAGAGGTCTATTTGCGAATTTTCAGACATGGATAAGCAAAGAAGGAATACGAAGAAGTACAGTTTCAGACAACCCGACTTGAAAGAGTTAAGGAGTTTGACATCCTATGTATTAGATCCCTTGGAATTCAAGGCTCGTCATGGGAAGCTTCTGTCTATTCTGGCTACTCAAGTGGATGAAGGTCTAATGAGTGTGTTGGTGCAGTTCTATGATCCCTTGTACCATTGCTTCACTTTTCCGGATTTCCAGTTTTTGCCTATGCTTGAGGAGTATGCCTATCTTGTGGGCATACCTATCCTAGACCAGTTGCCGTTCAGTGGCTTGGAGAGAGTTCCTTCTTCTCAAGAGACTGCTGATATGTTGAGTATAGATGAATCTATTATTGGTGCTCATATGACTACCAAAGGTGGAATTCAAGGTCTCCCGTCTGATTTCCTCATTGATCAAGCTACTATGTTTGGGAAGGCCATGGGTGAGGACGCCTTTGAGGCCATATTTCTACTTCTCATCTATGGGCTAGTGTTATTCCCCAACATCGACAAGTTTGTGGATGTGAACACCATTAGGATTTTCTCTACTCTTAATCCCGTTCCTACTCTGTTGGGTGACACTTATTTCTCTTTGCATATGAGGAATGCAAAGGGCGGCGGTACCATTGTGTGTTGTTTGCCTCTGTTGTACAAGTGGTTTATTTCGCATTTGCCTCAGACGCTCGCCTTCAAGGAGAACAAAGGATGTCTACGGTGGTCCACGAGACTTATATCTCTCACTAATGATGATATCTTTTGGTACAACCGTGTATATGATGGTGTGCAGATTATCGACTCTTGTGGTGAATTCTCCAATGTACCTCTTCTTGGTACATGCGGTGGAATTAACTACAACCCTATTTTGGCACGTCGTCAGCTTGGGGTCCCCCTAAAGGATAAACCCAATAACATTCTGTTAGAGGGTGTTTTCTTTCAGGAGGGTAAAGATCTCAAGGCTTGAAGGGCAGGATGGTCCGCGCTTAGCGCAAGATCCATAAGAAAGGAAGGAAGGAGCTAGGTCCGAAGAAATGTATCGCTTTGGAACCCTATACCTCTTGGGTTAGGAGGAGAGCTTCCGAGTACCTCATGCCTTATGAGTATCCAAGACCCACACCTTTGGTTGTGGCTGGGCCTTCAGCCCTCCATAGCCAAGGAGTAGAGGAGTTGAGAGACGAAGACCGTTCGCGTGCTTGGATCCGTGGACGAGAGGAGTTGCTTCTGCAGATCAGAGAAAAGGATGCTTTGATAGAGTTCCTTGAGCACCAGGTCATTGATGATCCTGATGACACATTGAATTCTCTACTTCCTCGGTCTTCCAAGTTTTGGAAGAGGAAGTATGATCGACTCGCCAAAGAGAAGGCAGATATGGAGGCAACCTATGAGAGGGAGGTGAAGAGGCTTCGTGCAGCTTATCTTCCGGTCTTGAGGGCTTTGGACGATTGCTTCTAGGGATCCATAGGATGTTCATCTTCCTTCTCTCTTGTATTGTATTTGGTTACCAAGACTGTACTTCTT
This sequence comes from Lathyrus oleraceus, assembly GCF_024323335.1. Classification (NCBI taxonomy): domain Eukaryota; kingdom Viridiplantae; phylum Streptophyta; class Magnoliopsida; order Fabales; family Fabaceae; genus Lathyrus; species Lathyrus oleraceus. Next base: position 323,093,127 of record NC_066579.1, read on the forward strand.
TGGCGTAAAAACATTTCCAAATATTAATTGACGTGATATATCCGTATGTGATAAACGTTTAATATTTCCAAAATTTGCAAATAAGACTCTAAAGTTCCTCTGATATAAAAATTAAATCATAAGCATTGCATGTATCATGTTTATCTATTCCTAGATCCCGCAGTGGACAATGTTGGTGGAATCGGGCGATTCACAGAAGTGGTAGACTGTTCTCACCACTGGTTACCCAACCTGATAGTGTTGACGCCGCGGCGAAGGCCAAAGGCAAGCAAGTTGAAAATGAGGGTACCTCTGCACCATAGGCTGGCTCTGAGCCTGCTTTTACGAAGGATGTGGATAAACTTTTGAGAATTATAAAGAAAAGCAATTACAAGGTAGTCGATCAGTTGATTCAGACGCCACCCAAGATATCTATTCTCTCACTCCTGTTGTGTATGGAGGCACACAAGGAGGCACTCCTGAAGGTCCTTAATGCTGCATATGTGCCTCAGGAGATCTCAGTGAACCAACTAGAAGGGATCATTGCAAATGTTCATACAAGCAACAAGTTAGGTTTTACTGATTCTGACTTGACGCCAGCTGGACGCGATCATAACAAGGCTTTGCACATCTCGATGGAGTGTAAAAACACTGTGCTATCCCATGTTCTGGTGGATACAGGTTCCTCTCTCAATGTGCTACCCAAGAGAGCCATATCAAGGTTAGATGTAGAAGGTTTGATCTTGAAGCCTTCCGATCTTGTGGTAAGAGCCTTTGATGGTTCTAAGAGGTCGGTGTTCGGAGAGGTAGAATTGCCAATTCAGATTGGATCACAAACCTTTAACACTGTATTCTATGTGATGGATATCAGTCCTTCGTATAGCTGCTTGCTGGGTCGTCCTTGGATCCACAATGCTGGGGCAGTCTCCTCGACCTTGCATCAGAAGATCAAGTTCCCGGTCAATAGAAGAATTATCACTGTCTGTGGTGAGGAGGATATTCTGGTCAGTAACCTGTCTACATTCAAGTATGTAGAGGTAGAAGGTGAGATTCATGAGACCCTGTGTCAGGCCTTTGAGGCAGTTCAAGTTAAGGATGCAGCTCCAGTGGAAGAGGTTGAAGCAGGTGCCTCTTTGTCGTCCTTCAAGCAGGCACAAGCCTTGGTAAAATCAGGTGTTGCTCCCGGTCGGGGACGTCTGGTGGATTTACATGTAAAGGAAGACAAGTTTGGGATTGGGTATCAGCCGTCATTGACTTCTACAACTTCAACGCCTCAGACTCGTCAGGGGCCGATTACTTTCTCCAGTGCTGGCATCATTCAGTACGACCAGGTCTCTGCAATCAACAAAGAAGATGAGGATAGTGATTACGACATTGACAACTGGGAGCGTCCAAGGGTCCCGGGTGAAGTTCTCCGCAATTGGTCTTCTGAAGAGATTATCCAAGTCACTCTTCTTAAAGAGTAATTTTCTTTGTTTATTCATGCATATCCAAGTATTACGTTCCGCCCAGGGCGTGATGACTCATTGTAGGGCTCATCTATGTGGATACCTGCATTTTTTATCATAAATAAAGGACGTCTTTTTGCATTCAAATATTTTGTTCACTGTCTTTCTATTTTTGCAGTTTTCAAAAATCAAAAATATAAAAAAAAATATACATTTGGCAATGTTTTGTTTAGTTTCCACTTCTTGTTCACACTCATAAGCACATACCATCACTCTTGCAGATGCACGTCACCGGATCCTATTGATAACAGTTCTGCTATGACTTGCTACGACTTTGAAAATCCAATCTTTCAAGCTGAAGAAGAGGGTGATGAAGACTGTGAACTCCCTGAAGAACTTGCCAGGTTGTTAAAACAGGAGGAAATGATCATTCAACTGCATCTAGAGTCTATTGAAGTGATTAATCTTGGCACCGAGGACGTCAAGAGAGAAATCAAGATAGGGGTTGATTGAATTGCTGCAAGAGTATGTTGACATCTTCGCTTGGTCTTATCAGGACATGCCAGAGCTTGACACAGACATTGTGGTACACCGTTTTCCTCTCAAAGAGGATTGTCCTCCGGTCAAGCAGAAGCTCAGAAGAACAAGACCAGAGATGGTTGTCAAGATAAATGAAGAAGTGCAAAAACAGTTGGATGCAAGGTTTCTAGCAGTTACAAATTATCCGCCATGGGTTGCAAATATCGTTCCAGTACCTGAAAAGGATGGAAAGGTACAAATGTGTGTTGACTACCGGGATCTGAACAGAGCTAGTCCTAAAGATGATTTCCCATTACCTCACATCGACGTTTTGCTGGATAACATGGCTCAGTTCTCGGTATCCTCCTTCATGGATGGATTTTCTGGCTATAATCAAATTAAGATGGCACCAGAAGACATTGAGAAGACAACTTTCATAACCCCATGGGGCACCTTCTGCTAAAAGGTGATGTCGTTTGGTCTGAAAAATGCTAGGGCAACATATCAACGAGCTATGGTAACTCTTTTCCATGATATGATTCATCATGAAATCGAGGTTTATGTTGATGATATGATTGCCAAATCTCAGACGGAAGAAGAACATCTGGTGAATTTGCAGACACTGTTTGAGCATTTGAGGAAATTCAAGTTGAGGCTTAATCCGAACAAGTGTACTTTCGGGGTGAGATCTGGAAAACTGCTGGGTTTTATTGTTAGTAAAAAAGGGATTGAGGTGGATCCGGCCAAAGTGAAAGCGATACAAGAAATGCCTGAGCCAAGAACAGAAAAACAAGTCTGTGGTTTCTTAGGAAGGTTGACTTACATTGCAAGGTTCATCTCTCACCTAACAGCCACGTGTGAGCCAATATTCAAATTGTTGAGAAAAGATCAGGCCATCAGGTGGAATGATGATTGCCAAAGGGCTTTCGAGAAGATAAAAGACTATTTGCAGAATCCTCCAATCCTTATGCCTCCAGTCCCAGGGAGATCGCTGATTATGTATTTGATAGTACTTGATAATTCCATGGGTTGTGTTCTCGGTCAACACGACGAGACAGGTAGGAAAGAGCATGCCATCTACTACCTGAGTAAAAAATTCACAGATTACGAGTCGAGATACTCAATGCTTGAAAAGACATGTTGTGCACTTGCATGGGCTGCTAAGCGATTGAGACAATACATGCTGACTTACACAACCTTACTGGTCTCCAAAATGGATCTAGTCAAGTATATATTTGAGAAGCCAGCTCTCACCGGAAGGGTTGCTCGTTGGCAAATGGTACTGACAGAGTACGACATCCAGTATACATCCCAGAAAGCCATCAAAGGGAGTATTCTGTCAGACTATCTTGCTCAGCACCCGATTGATGATTATGAGCTGATGAAGTTTGATTTTCCAGATGAAGACATCATGTTCCTCAAGATGAAAGACTGTGAAGAGCCAGTTGTTGAGGAGGGACCTGATCCAGATGAAAAGTGGACTTTAATGTTTGATGGGGCCGTCAATGCCAAAGGAAGTGGAATTGGTGCTGTCATTACTACTCCGAAAGGTGTTCACATGCCTTTCACCGCTCGTCTGACTTTTGAATGCACCAATAATGAAGCTGAGTATGAAGCCTGTATCTTGGGTATCGAGCAAGCCATTGATTTGAGAATCAAGACTCTGGACATCTTCGGAGATTCAGCTCTAATGATCAATCAAGTGAATGGTGATTGGAATACTCTCCAGCCTAATCTGGTCCCCTACAGAGACTACACGAGAAGACTATTGACTTTCTTCACAATAGTAAGGTTGTATCATATACCTCGTGATGAGAACTAGATGACATATGCTCTTGCTACTCTGTCCTCCATGATCAAGGTGATTCGGTGGAACTATGTTTCCAGGATTGATGTTATGCGCCTTGATAGGGCCGCATATGTGTTTGCTGCTGAACTGGTAGTTGATGACAAGCCCTGGTACCACGACATCAAGTGCTTTATGAAGAATCAAGACTACCCTGCAGGGGCATCCAACAATGATAGAAAGGTATTGAGAAGATTGGCAGGCAATTTCTTCTTGAACAAAGACGATGTGTTGTATAAGAGGAACTTCGACATGGTTTTGCTCAGATGCGTGGATAGATACGAAGCGGACATGTTAATGCAGGAAGTTCATGAAGGCTCCTTCGGTACTCATGCCGGCGGACATGCAATGGCTACGAGATTGTTGAGAGCGGGTTATTACTGGATGACCATGTAATCTGATTGTTTCAAATATGCTCGGAAGTGTCATAAATGCCAGATTTATGTTGATAAGGTGCATGTGCCGCCAAATCCTCTGAATGTGATGTCTTCACCGTGGCCATTTTCTATGTGGGGCATTGATATGATTGGAAAGATTGAGCTGACTGCTTCCAATGGGCATCACTTCATCCTTGTTGCCATTGACTATTTCACCAAGTGGGTCGAAGCAGCGTCATTTGCGAAGGTCACCAGACATGTGTTTGCCCGATTCATCAAGAAAGAAATCATTTGTCATTATGGGATTCCTGAAAGAATCATTACTGATAATGGTTCTAATCTCAATAACAAAATGATGAAAGAGTTGTGTAAGAACTTCAACATTCAACATCACAACTCTTCCCCTTATTGTCCTAAGATGAACGGTGCTGTTGAGGCAGCAAATAAGAACATAAAGAAGATTGTGCAGAAGATGGTCGTTACGTACAGAGATTGGCATGAGATGCTACCCTTCGCCTTGCATGAGTACCGTACATCAGTACGTACATCGATCGGGGCAACCCCTTATTCCCTTGTGTATGGTATGGAAGCAGTCCTACCTGTTGAAGTGGAGATTCCTTCTCTAAGAGTCATGTTGGATGTCAAGTTAGACGAAGCTGAATGGATTCAGACAAGGTTCAATGAGTTGAGTCTTATCGAAGAGAAGCGAATGATAGCCATTTGTCATGGGCAATTGTATCAGAGTCGGATGAAGAGAGCCTTTGATCAGAAAGTGCGTCCTCGATGCTTCCAAGTCGGAGATTTGGTGTTGAAAAGGATCCTTCCTCCTCAGACAGATCACAGGGGGAAGTGGACTCCTAACTATGATGGATCGTATATTGTCACCAAGGTTTTTGATGGTGGAGCCTTAATGCTTGCAACTATGGATGGTGAAAACTTCACTTCCCCTGTGAACTCAGACGCAGTTAAAAAATACTTCGCATAAAATAGACCCGCTGGACGATAAAAAGAATAGTCCAGGCAAAGAAATGGGCATCCCGGCGAACCAAGAAAATGAAAAAGGTTCGGGCAAAAGTTAGGGATTAAAAAATGAAAAGATTGTAAACCCGGTAAGTTGAAAACCTGAAAGGGCAACTTAGGCAAAAATGGGTATCCCGGTGGATTGAAAACCCGAAAGGATGATCTAGGCAAAAGTTAGGGATTAAGCGAATGACTGCGTTCTGAGTAGTTCTGAATATCATCTCGTGTCGATAACTGGAAACTTCCGAAGGATAGGAAACAGTCCAATCACCTTTTTCGGAAAGCTGATCATCTGGAGGATCTTGAAGACGGGCGAATCATAGTAGAATTGGAACCCGATAGAAATCCATTTCACATTGCCATTAGATTAATTTCTGTTTTTTATCTGTTGTGTAATTACCTCTTTCCAGGGATTGCTTCCTGATGTAAATACCTATTCAGAGGCCACTCAATCAATAAAATCATGTTATTCAGTACATCTTTGTGTTCATTTTCATTTTACTATTTTGTTTGCAAAAATGACGTCCGAATTTTAGATAAATATTGCATCATGAAACTTAAGAGCTTTACAGGTACGTGCTTAATAAGCACTGAAAATTGCTGTAAATTTTAAGTGCTTTGGATTATCTATTCAGAACAGGTACACTCGGGGCATTTTCTTAAGGCCCCCATCAAATGATCGCGGATGTTTTTCCTCAACAGTTGGAATTTGGTATCTTATCCCTGCAGAGCTGGTCCGAGCGTTGGATTCTTCAATCCCCAGCAGGCTCTCACCGTTGTATTTCCCCAAGCATTTGTTTCAGATTATACATTCACCAGTAGAGTCGACAGTGTCAGACTGTATATCCCCAGCGGAGTTGACAGTGCCAGACTATATCTTCCCAGCAGAAGCGGCTGCTCCTCAGAGTTCGATGCCAGATCGATGATCTCGACGCTAGACCCATGGTCTCTTTCCTTGAAGCAGAATCTCGGTATCGTATCGGTGTTTGCTTCCCCTGCTGAGTCGTCTCTCTCGCAGATTATGGTTGCCAGAACCACTGTCGCTTTCCTCAGCAGCAAGTTTTCAGTGCCATTCTCTCCCTAGTCAGAGCCTCGGTATTTTGTTATTTGCCAGAACACCGTGTGGCAGGTCATTTCCCCACAAAGTTCTTTGTGTTGTGCATCTCCAACAGCCTTGCCAGGGTCCAGAAGATTGTGATCATTTCCCCAGCAGAATTCCTTGCCTCAGCTTGGCGTTCTCTCTAATCAAGCATTTCGCATACTTGCATGTAGAATCATATTGCATTGCATCCTCCCAAATTGTGTAGCATTTCCATTTTCATGGATCATTACGCCATTGAAAAATTCAAACATACGCATGTAAAGCATAAGGCATTCTCGGTAGCCCAAGTGATAAGCCAGAAGTTGTTTCCAGTACTCAGACTGAAGATTGTTCATGACTTATCTTTATTATTCCCAGTAGGGGTCGTTGGCCCACGCGCCGCCTCAATTATCATTTTCCCTATTTCTGCCGATTCTGACAGGCATGAAAGTTTCCGGTATTCAGACCGAAGTGGCATTCAGGCCAGTTTTCCGATGTTCAGATCGAATAAGTTTTCGACATTCAGGTCGATGTAACTTATGGAATTCAGACCGATTTTCCGGTATTCAGACTGAAGTGGCACTCAGGCCAATTTCCCGGTGTTTAGACCGATGTTTGATAATCTAATATCTTCCGATGTTCAGATCGAAGAAGTTTCCGACATTCAGGTCGATGCAACTTGTGGCATTCAGGCCAGTTTTCTGGTATTCAGACCGAAGTGGCATTCAAGCCAGTTTCCCGGTGTTCAGACTGATGTTTGAAAATCAAGTATCATCTGATGCTCAGATCGAAGTCATTTCCAGTATTCAGATTGATGAGCGGCATTCAGGCCATGGTTATTTCTGTGTTACCATTTATTTTGGTATTCAGGCTAACATTCCTTGTTTCGGTGTTCAGACCGACTCTCACCGTACCAGACGGATTCTTTTTCAAGACCACCTCTTGGCTGATTCTGACAGGCATTGTTACTTCATTTTTTCACTTCAATATAAATTTTCGGCCTTTTATCATATTCAATCACTTGATACCTCGAAAGTGCGAAAGCCGTTGCTATCTTCCTTTCGGGTTTCCATTTGATTGAATAGGGGCAACTGCAATACCCCTAAATTTACCCTTCATTTTTCCTGGAAGCATGGGATTATGTTTTACACTTCATTAGCATCATATTAGGTCATACTCATTGCATACTGCATTAATGGCATGGAGATCAGGTTTTGATCGATCACTCCTTAAAAGAAGGAGTCCACACAAAGCAAAATTTAGAATTGGACTTCATTTTCTAAGTATACAAGTCTCAAGGGTCTCAGGGGGGTCCAAGTATCTTATTATGGTCCTCAGTTCATCAGTGAAGGATTCAAAGCTATCAGAGTGTTCATCTGGATTTAATCAGAAATTAGGGTTTCAGGGCTACCTGCAACAGGCAATGTTGGGTTGGAAGTAGAGGAGCTCATCCATGTCATGATTAGAGAGGCATCTTGGCCTAGGAAGATTCACAATTATCTTAGAAAGATCCATTGGCAATCAGTTCCGGATCATTTTGCCCTAAAACTAGGGTTTGGTATAAAATCAGTTTATTTCTGATTCTTTAGGTGAAACTCTTTTCCATGGCCCTCCATATGTCCACAAGGTTCTACATACAAAAAATCAGCTCTTTATTTGAGCTAGAAGTGCTTCAATTGATCAATGGAATCGGGAATCAGACAGTTTGGGAAAAGTCAATTGTGGGGTCAGAAGAGTCAACTCCTGACATTTTGAGAGTTGAATCTCAAAATCCATGCCTAGGGGATCCTACATGTGAAATTTGGTCAAGGTTGGATCATGGATTCATCATTTAATTAGGAATTGAAAAATTTACTTAATTTGGAAATGGTTGACTTTCCATTAAGGGCAAGTTTTCATGATCGTTGCACTCACTTTAAGCCCATTTTGGATCAAGATAAAAGCTCCATTTGAATATTTCCCTAACATAAAAGTTGTTCCTCTTGTTCCAAGCTTTCTAGAGATATAACGTTTTCTCCATTTGGATTAGAATTGAGAAAGTTATGCTTAGTCAAAGTGAGACATTTTTTTAGGACACTTAGAAAAATTTCTATGTCCAAAATCTTCAAAATTTGTCAAGACTTCTTGGCCAGTTTTCTTGCACTTCAAGGCATTATTTGAAAAAACTTTCTTCACAACAATTGTACCTTGCCATGTCCTCTTTCACATACTTTTGGAATCATCTCACTTGGATCCATGGTTTGAGAGATACATTCATTTAAAGTGGGCACCATGACTTGATTTTCTAGGCAGATTTTGGGTCTGGCTGGCCCAATCAGATTTTCTAAGCATACTGCACAAACCAGTCACGTTTTTTTACCTCTTTTGGCCATGCACTGGACATCCATTCACTTAAGTTTGGCCCAAAATAACAATATTTTACACCTCACTTCACACTTTTATTGTTATGGATAAATCACTTATTAAAAAGCCCATGAGAACACCTAATCCACCATATTTAAGAAGCTGAAACCCTAACCCTAAAGGAGCATTGGAATTTCGTGGCAAGGAGGCAAAGTTTCATCACATATCAGATTCCATTCCACTTCTATTTTCCATTAGGTAATCATCTCTTCCATTACCATGTTTTGATATATCTACGCTTGCTTACCATGTTCATCACCATTAATCCTTCCATTTTCATATTTCTTTTTCTTATTTAAAATATTTTCTTCGTCCATAAAATTACCCAAAAATATTTTTAACTTTTCTTAATGTTTTATTTAATTTTATATAATTTTTATTTTTGTATTTTTTTAATATTGATATTTTATTTTAATTATTTATTCTAAATGATCCATTTTAACACACTTTTTTTTATTGATTTTATTTTTATGACTTAAAATTATTGTTAGCATTTGATTTTTGGGATGAAGGGTGACCACTGTCTTATGGTCAACCTGACCTTTTCTTGGAATTTTATTTCACATTTTCAATTTATTTTGGATTTATTTTTGACCTAGTTAGGTTGGTTGACTTTTAATTTGACTTCTGTTTTATTTTAATTAATTCACGTGTCAATTTTCGTTATTTTTAAAATATTTATGGAGGATGATGATTTCGTGACCCCGCCTTATTTATTTTAATTTTTCATAATTTTCTTGATTAATTTACTATTTATTCTTGATTTATTTCTAACCTAGTCTTATTAATTGACTTTTGGTTTGACCTATGTTTTGTTTTAATTAATTCACGTGCGAATTTTCATTATTTTAAAAATCTTTTTGGGGGATGACGATGTCCTGACCCCACCTTAGTTAGTTTAATTTTTCATAATTTTCTTGATTAATTTGCTGTTTATTTGTTATTTTTTAAGTTGACTTGAATTTTTAGTTGACTTCTTTATGATCGATGTTTGACTTAGGGATTGCTTGTGGCAATTGAAGAGTTCTTTTGATCCTCCCTCGTTCATCTCATATGCAATGTATTAGAGGCCTTTTACCTTGATTTTATTTGGTCCTTACCTCATTTCCTGATTAAATTATTCAGTGGACCCTTCGTGTGCATATTTTCATCTCTTTGACTCATCTGTTATCTTTTATACTTGTTTCTCTCATTCATGCTTTCTATTGCTTGATTATTTAACATGTTCATACTCTCATGCATTGTTTAAATGCTCCATTATTTGATTCTTTGGTTTCGTTATATATTGTTTATTTATCCGATCTGATTGATAACTGTTGCCTACTTGTATGATGTATGAGGCATATATTCTTATTGTTTGTTTGCCATGAACAATCCCCATTCATAACAAATGTACCCCTCTCCCATAAAGTGTATAATATTTATTTCTTTATTTCTTTAGTCACCTGTTAATACAAGAATTAAAATGAACATCCGATAACCATTTCAAAATAAGATCAAAAGCTCGATCCAACGTCGAGTAATCATTTTGAAAACTTAACAGAACCAACACGCATTCATCCATCCTCTTGTAAGTCGATTGCCTCAGGCATCACCATCTACCTGTAAGTTGATTTCCTCCGGCATCGCCATCTACCCGTATCCGTAACTCCTCTCCCTGCTCCATCCGTCGACTCTTGTTCCGTTTAGGTAGCACCCATTAGGTAGAACCCTTTGTATGATAACATAGGTAGAATTCCCTTATTCTTTGCATGCTAACATTAGGTAGATGTTCCCCTTTGTAAATCCTAACACATAGGTCCATATTGCATGACAACTCTAGAGCAGAGCTTCCCCACTTTTAGACCTTCCGTGCGTCTCCGATCTTGTGGCATGTCAGTCCGTTCTATTGCAAAGAGGTAACTGCCTAAGACTCGATTCAGTGAGCTGTGACACCTACTGCTAGGATGTTGAACACACTGCCCACCCTCCTTTGACACATCTGGTGTCCCCTTTTGTAAGTCCATGTTCAGATGGCAATCCTTGACCCCTAGTTAGCCGAACTACGTTTTGCTCTGATTCTCATTCCATATGAGATACGTAGGGATAAGACGCGATGTCTTAGCGAGCACATTTCTCTTTAACCCATAGGTAGTCGAGCTACGAAGACTCTGATTCTCATACTTAGATGAGATACGTAGGCAGTGGATGCGACATCCTTGCGAGTCATTTTCTTTTAACCTTCCTTTTATTAAATAGTACTTTAGATATACCTACACCCTTTAGACTAGAGTAACACTTATGAAAAGGGCTCCCTAGGAGTACCTAGGATGTTTTGGGGTGCTTAAAACCTTCCCATTGCATAACCAATCCCCTTACCCAGATCTCTGACATTTTTACTAGTTTTTGATTCGATAAAACTTTTAGGTTTTTGTTCGCTTTCCAACCATTCCTTTGGATAAATAGAAGTGCGGTGGCAACTCGACTTGTATGGTTTACCTTGGATTTAGTCAATATCTCTAATGGTAACGAATACCCCGCTACAATAACAAAAATACCTGAAGTTGAAGTCTCTACTCCATTCTTCGTATCTTCCAAGTACTTTGGGCAGTTTCTCTTCCAGTGTCCGGTCTTACCGCAATGGAAGCAGGTGCCTGCCTTTGCTATGCCTCCACTAGGCTTCAACTCAGCAACAGTGGGTCTGGGTTTGGCAACTTCCTTGCCTTTCCCTTTATCACCCTGCTTCGTGGGCCTTTTGTTCTGTCTCTTTCCATTCCCGATCATCAGAATGGACTTCCCTTTTGTCTTCAGATTCTGCTCAGCAGTTCTTAACATGGCTAGCAGTTTAGGAAGAGATTTGTCCATATCACTCATATTGAAATTTAGGACAAATTGACTGAATCCATCTGACAACGATTGCAAGATCACATCAGTCCGAAGTTCGTTTCCGAGGGGAAAACCCAACCTTTCAAGGTTTTCCACGTACCCAATCATCTTGAGCACATGGGGACTTACAGGGGCTCCCTCAGCTAACTTGCCTTGAAAAAGGGCTTTTGAAACTTCAAACCTTCCATGCCTTGCTTGCTCTTAATAGAGCATCTTCAGGTGTTCGATCATATCGAACGATGTCATGTTCTCATGTTGCTTTTGCAATTCTGAGTTCATGGTAGCTATCATGAGACAAGCAGTTTCATTGGCATCATCGACATGCTTCTTATAAGCATCTCTTTCTGCCTTAGGTGCAGAACTAGGAGGTTCCTCTTCAGGAACAGGTTTCTCCAAGACATACAGCTTTTTATCATGTTTGAGGACAATCCTCAGGTTTCGGTGCCAATCCAGATAATTTGTCCCAGACAATTTTTCCTTGTCAAGGATTGATCGCAAAATGTTGTTAGAGGTGTTTGTTGTCATGGTAATCTACATAAGAATTAATGAAAATATAAGTCTCATTAATATATTTAATTAGGCCTTTAATTAAATATGCTCCCACTATTTTACTCAAAACAAATGTCCCTCATTATTTTATTCGGAAAATCCCGTTGGAAGATTTTCTAGTGGGTCGAGATCCATATTTCACTTCGTTCTAAGTCCGCGTAGGCGGATAACACAAAACTAGGTTATTTAGGTAGGAACTCCTTCCAATTGTATCTCATACAACTCTCGAAAATTTCAGTTGGGTGAATAACTCCTTATTCCAATCCATCATATGGATCATTCCCAACTCTTGCTTCTAAACATATATAATCTTATTATAATTTGTTTAGTTAAGTTTGACCCATTGTTTTAGCAGTTGGATATTACAATTATCCCATCGCACCTTACTAATATAGAACATGCACCTCGCGTAGGCGAAACCTACATTATCTGATACTAGTCTTGAGGAGTGTTAAAACTTGGAAAGCATAAACTTAATATTTAATTTGAGGGAAATGTAATTGTTATGATCTCACCGACTTATTTATCATATAAATCGTCTCTCACATGCATCAACATATATTCACATGCATCAACATACATACACATGCATCAACATACACAATGAAACAGTTATGGCCCCTAGCGCAATTGTTCTCCCAAGCCAATGTGAGAACCTAAGCTAACCTAATAACGATCTAAGCTTCTCCAAGCAAGACCTTCAAGGTTGTCCTCCTTTGATCTTCAAGGTTGTCCTCCTTTGATATTGAAATCTTCTCTTTCTTCATAACATTGTCTTCTTCTCTTTCTTCATAACATTACATTATAGAAGAAACTCGTTTTACATACGAGGGATTGTGTTGAGAAAAGAAGTTACATTAAGAGATTAAAAGGAGAGGCACGACACGCAGGTCGTATTTTAAAACCCAAAACTGAATAAAGGAAAACTAAGGCCATAACCGATCACCACAAGACAATAATAAACACATTATTATTATTAATTTTAATTCCTTTAATTAATTAAAACCAAATTAAATTTCGGCGACCGATCACACTACGCAGAGTTAGCCGAGGAATCACAAAACGGAAAACCCCGAGAATTCTGACTCTATGAATGTGACGACCGTCACAAAGCCCATGACGAACGTCACGCCCAGCTTGTTACGACCGTCACAAAGCCCATGACGAACGTCACTCGGCCAAAGTAACGGAAACACCTAGAATTCTGGATCTGTGAATGTGACGACCGTCACAAAGCCCATGACGAACGTCACGCGGCCAAAGTAACGGAAACACCTAGAATTCTGGATCTGTGAATGTGACGACCGTCACAAAGTATATCATATATACCGTACTTTGCATTAGGATTACTTATAACGGAAACACCTAATGTCAGATTCCGAAGCAAATGACCATTGATCGCTCAAAGGAAAACAACCATTTAGTGTTTGAATGAACGAAACAGAAACAGTATATCATATATACCATACTTTGCATTAGGATTACTTATATCATATATAAGTTGATCGGTCTCAATTGCGTAACCTATGGACGGTCGATGTATCGCTGCTTCACGATACTAATGTCGGTTCCGAAGCATAGTCAACATCAATCATCCAACTCGTACACTCATGATGCCAAATTTAATTACCCGTTTAATTAATTGATTCATTCTGTCTTTTAATCATATTAATACAGAAAATAAAAAGCTATCCGATTCATGGTTTCGTAAGTGGCTCTGATACCACTGATGGAGAATTGCGGTCCAAAACGCAACGGAAATTAAAAGTTTCTCCTTTAGAGATCCTTACGAATGGTCATGATCAGTGATAGAATATTTACCTCTTGTGATGATTGAAACCTTTGGTGCAGATCTCTTGTGGCGATTAAAACCTTTGATGCAGATCCACGGAGCGATCACAAACGTTGAACGATGACAACGTCTCTACTCAGTCCACACGAACGGATTCCTTCAATCTCAGTGCTAGCTGGTACGAATGAAGGCTTTGAGTGAGAGAGAGAGAAAAAGAAAATGAAAATAATGCAACTGCAATGAATGCTTCTGCACAAGGGTTCTATTTATAGAACCACTTGTGTGGGCTTCAAGTTAAAAAGCCCACTTAAGTGTATTTTGGCCCATATCTTATAATATGCCCAAAATCACTTAAGCGTGTGGTACCTTACCATATTTCGTATTCTACTTAAGTACACCATACCTTACGATGTTCTATAATTCACTTAAGTGCACCGTACCTTACGGTGTTCCTTAGTTACTCTATCTCTCATCAATCCGTCCTTTGTGTGTGACCCTATAGGTTTTCACGACGTTGGCAATTATATTAAATCACGCATTTAACATAATAAACAGTGAGCGATATCTAGCAACACATCACTGCTACCCAAGACACGAAAATGTCATGTGATCCGACAAAACCTTATGTGATAATACTTATGTGTATAATTACCCTTTTGCCCTTATGTCTATATTGAACACAAGGCATAGACCGTGTCATCCTTGTCCAGTTCAATATTGGGCCCATAGACATTTATCCTCTTATGCAGGATGGGCAAATTCCATCTAGGTCACTCATGTCCCTCAGCATGCTTTGTGGAGTACCCATCAACTGTCTTTATGGTTATCCAGTTACGGATAATGTTTGATCAGCAATAAAGCACTCGACTCTACATCTAGGGTCCATAGTGGTTTCAGGTCGAAGAGTGGTATACACCATTATTACCATGAGAATAACTTATGACACTTTGCATAACTTTCTATATAGTATTCTCATAGCGGGTCAATCCAGTATAAATATTATTCTTAATATTCATACCTATGTTTAAGACTTGATAACTCCTTATCCATGATCCATGAGATGTGATCATCAGTCTATATACATAATAGTCTTAATGCTTTAGTGTTATCCCACTTCACAATAAAGATCGACTACGGATACTTTAAGAATAATGTCCTTATGTTTAATGTGATCTCATGATCAAGTCACACTTGATACATTAAACAGACTAGCTATTCTAGGGACTTTATTAAACAAACGTAGTAAAGAAAAAGCCTTTTATTATTAATAAATAATTCGATACAAGTACCAAAAAGTATTGGCCTCTAGGGCTTACACCAACAGAATCAACATGAGCTTGATTGAGATAGGCTCATCCCCTCTTATTTTTGTATGTGGTATGATTTATGAACTTGGTCTTGATACCTTATCTCTAGCATACATTAACACCAATATTCTTATTTCCCGACCTCAGATAGTTGTGACTTCTACATAAGTCCAATTATGATTGATTAACATAACATTAAATTTCTCCCAAAAGGAATAGCATTTTGTAAGTGAGATTGTAAGTCTCTTACCCTTCGTGGTATTATGTGAAGATTTTACCTCTTTTCCATTTGTGAGAGCTAGTGGTATACTTGTTGATTTTATCCAAATTTGAGCCCTTCTCATGAATGATGTCGAGGTTCAGATCTTCATGCTTGTGAATGGATGATTGAGTGTTCTCCAAAAAATTACATAAATAATCTTTTCTTCCTCCACTAACATTCACTAACATCTCTTTGAATTGACTTTATTTTTAGTGCTATTTACTTTAATGCAATTTAAATTCTTGCACTTTATCATTCATTGTCACTTACATTTCATGCAAATTATTTATGTTTCAACCATTTTCACTTTGCTCACTTGAGCCATTGTACTTGTTCTTGTGATATATTTTGTGCTTGTGATTTTGTTTTGTTTATGATCTTAGGACCTTAAAACACTTAATAAAAACAAAAACCCTAAAAAATACATTATGGACTGTTGGACCTCTGTCTGCGACTTGATTTGGACCTTTGGACTTAGAGTAGACAAAATCCATGAGCTATGGAAACTTGGCCAATGCCATTCATATGATACAAGCCTTGAGAAACTCCTTTTGGTTTATCTGATACACTCATTCTTTCTTGTCTTTATTGTTATTTTGATCTTATTGGTATCATTTTATGCTTTCTCTTTGAGTATGCTTCAAGGGACTTTTCATCTGATACATCTAAAGGATGTTGAAGACTGCTTGCTTTGGAGTGCTTGCTTGTATGTTTGGTTATCTTTATTTGATAACATTGGTCTTCTTATTAATTGCTTGGATGACTATGGCTTTGTTGCTTGGTTAACAATCCAAAGGAAATGGGTTTCTATATGACATTATTGTCTTGTATGTTTCCCATGGGTTAGATCTTTTCAACTCTAAACTTTTAAATCTTGTCTAGGATAATCCCTTCATATCCTCCTCCTTCTTAAATTTAAAAATCCATCCCTCATTTTCAAAACTTCTTTGCTTGTTATTTTCAATTTAGACTTGTTTTAATGAGTAGAAACCTTGGCCTTATGCCATTGATTTTCAAAATATTTTCTTAATCAAACTTGTAAGTGAACTTAATCATATTGACTTTATTTTCAAGAAAAGACAAAAAGAACTAGCAACGTCATCTAATTATTTTGGCCATTTTGTGCCTTTTCCTTTTAACTTTTTCAAAAGAAAGCATTTAGATTTGAGTTGTCTTTGGTTGAGATATAATTCTCCCATTTCATGATATATTGATTGTAAGACTTTCCATTTATTAGAGGTTAGTGGCATACTTATTGATTGAATCCAAGTTGGAGCCCTCCCTCTTAAATATTGTAAAGCCCTCATTATCGGTGGATATTTGGTTGAGTATTCTCCCATTAATAACAAAAATCTTTAAGCTTTTGTTAAAATTAATCCACCCATCTTTGAAAGTTATACCACAAACTACGAGGTTTTGATCGCTCATTTTTAAGTTGGTACGTAGGCATAAGACCAAAGGTCTTGTGAAACACAAAAAATGTAAATAATTAATTCTATTCTCATCCCCTCATTCTACTTTTAGCAAACATATTTTTCAACTAAAACACTTGCACACAAAAAGGGCTCCTATAGCGGTAAATTCATGACCATCAAGCTTTGGACAGACAATAAAACTAGAGTCGTCACCACACTTTTATTGTTTCCAAAGGAAAAGGGAAAAGTACGAACAAAACCAAAAGATAAGAATTTGTCAAATTAAAACTAATAAAATGCCAAAGATAACAGGTAAGGGGGTTGGTTACATAGAGGGAAGGTGTTAGCACCCAAAGTGTCTTAGGTACTCCTAGGGAGCCCTTTTTTATGTGTGTATGTGTTTTTGGTATAAAAGATGTTTGAGAAAGATAGAGTGTGGGGATGAGAGAAGAATTCATTGATTATAATTTTTTGTTTGACAAGACCTTCAGATTTGTGCCTACGTACCAACATAAAAATGAGGGATCAAAACATACCACATTTAAGTGGATTGCTTTTAATCAAAATTTAAGTTAAAAGAGGCACAAAAGGCCCAAAAGTTTGAATGGGTGTTAGTTATTTTTTTCTATTGAAATTTTAAGTCAATATGATTAGATTTATTTATAAGTTTTATTTTAAGAAAAGGAGTTCAAAAATGAAATGGCATAAGGCCAAAGTTTCTATTTGAAATTGGTCTAAGTTTGAAATCACAAGCAAAGAAGGTTTTTGAAAAGGGGGAGAGACTTTTAAATTTAAGAAGTGGGAGGAGATGAAGAGACTAATCCTAAGCATAAAATTAAAAGTTAAGAGTTGAAAAGATCTGATCAATGGGATGCAATCCAACATATAAGAATGTCATATAGATACCCAGTTTCCTTTGGACTTTGAATCAAGAAATAATCAGCCAACAATTAGCAATATCAGACATCATGAAGATCAAGGCATCAAATAAAGATGGTCACATCCAAGCAAGCAAATCCCATAGCTAGCAGTCTTCTTTGTCTTCTCTTGTATCAGATGGAGTACTCCTTGATTGACTCAGAATAATACATCAGAATCAAAATAACAATAGGCATCAAGACAAATGTAGCAAATGAATTCAAGTGGATCCCAATGCTTGTATCAGATGAAAACTCAAATCATAAATACTTGGTCTCATAAATATTGGCATCGGCCAAGTCCTTTTGCATATGGAATGTTGCCTAATCATAAGTCCAAAAGTTCAGATCAAACCCAGCTGTCCACCAAACAATTTTAGGGTTTTTGTTGTTTATTAGGTATTTTAGGGTCCTAAGACCACAAACACAAACAAAATACACAAACAAATATATACAATCACAATATATGGCTCAAATGAGCAAAGTAAAAATGGCATAAACATAAAATTTAAATGATATGTAAATGTCAATGAATGGTAAATGACTTGAAATTAAATTGCATAAAGTAAATGACTTGAAAGTAAATCAGTATTAATAAGAATTAGTCAAATGTTAGTCAAGGTTAATTATATGTTAGTGGTATATTTCTTTTCAATTGATTAACTCATTCTTTGTAGAACAATCAACCATCTATTCACAAGCATGGATCCTTGAACCAAGACATCTTCCAAAGGAAGGAAAAAAGACCAAGTTTCCACACAATACCATGAAAGATGGGAGACTTACAATCTCACTTACTAGAATGCCATGCCTTTAGGGTCAAATTTAGCTCTATGTTAAGCAATCATAATTGGACTTATGTAGAAGTCACAACTATCTGAGGTCGGGCAATATTTAGGTGCTAATGCATGTTAGAGATTTGGTATAATGAACCAAATTCCTAAAACATACCACACACTAAAAGAAAAGATCAGAGGGTTGGACCTATCTCATCCATACTTGTATTGGTTCATCTAACACAAGGTTATTGATGAACCAATTAGCCTTGGGATATTGAGATTTCATTGGTCAATGAAAGTGATAGGAAAGAATGGGAATAAAGTTGAAGAGGGAGGGGAGATGAGAGAAACATAAATTGGTCATGGGAGGAGTTTTATCAAATTAAAATCATTCATTTATTTTGGGAGATAAAATGTACATTTCATCAATCCCCTAAATCCAATGATTTTAATCCAACAAAAGTCAAATCAACTTTGACCAAGGCCCAAACAAATAGTCAAACATCACAAGACCATAAAAATGGCTCAACATAATTTTTACACAACTAATCAATTAAAAATCAAATTAAAAATGCATTTAATATCAATTTAATTTGGTCAAAACCTAAAATCTCTTCAAAACACCAAATAAATGGCCAAGAAATATATCCTAGGTCAAACAAGGTCAAAGGACCTTAGATAAAAAATTTCATGATTTTTGAAAAGATCAGAAGTATTTCTAAACCATTAAAAATATGCACAAAAACAATTAATTGATGAAAAATATCAAAATTAATCCAAAAAATATTTTTAAATTCAAAAAATGAAAGAGAACAATATTTAAAGATTTTTGGTGAAAGTCCCATATATTTTGGATTAAAAATGAAATTAATATGAATTAAACAAAATAAATGGATTAAACATAAAATCAGAAATTAAAAAGAAATTCAGAAAAACAAGGGCCATTAGATCTCCCTCATTAATTTAGGTGGCAGATCTGATGGCCACATGCACGCGTTCTACCATGCTCCTTGGTTAATGCATTATACACGTGGTAATCACGGTGAACGCTTAAGATTAAATCATTTGAACCAGGAGCTCAGGAGATCATCACCGATATGGTTCAACCTCAACTTCATGAAAAATGGAAAATGAATACACTAATTTGAAGAAAAAAAATGCTCAGGAGCACGAATCTGACCTCCATTTCTTCCAATTCCAAGTATATTTAAAGATACATGGATTTGAAATTTGAGGTTCATGATCTGAGTTGCTTCGATTTGACCTCAAAGCAACTCAATCTTGTTGCCTACATTGGTAGGACTTCAGCAAACCAAAAATCACAAAGAATGGTAAAGAATTAAGAGAGAATCGAAGAGATGAAGTTTCTGAAATTTCACCTTCGAGTTGCTTCAAATTCACTTAATCTTGATCTGGATTTGCTTGATTCCTCTTCCTCTTGCTTGCAGTGATCAATTGAGATGAAAAGGGTAATGAATTCTTGGAGTTTGAATTTCAAAACAGAACGTGAAATTCAAACTCGATTTCAATTTAAATCTTCAAGAATTCTATGGAATGGAGGGTTTGGATTGTTCGGGCAAAGCTTAGGCAAGGTGTTGATGAAGTTATGACCTCATAGCTCTTGTATTTAGGGTTATCACATGATTTCCACACACTTCCATTTGAAAATCCAAAAATAGAAACTTTGCATCATGAGCTTGCATGGGCGTGTACAAATCCCAAAGAATCATTGGAAAAGGTCCAAAATCGTGCACAACTCATGCTGAAAGCAATGCATTAAGCCATGCAATGTTGAAATGAATTTGATCATGAGAATCTTCCAAATGGAACCATGTATTGCACCCATGCGCAAGTCCTTCAATATTGATCCAAATGAGATAATCATGGACTTTTTGGAAATGTGAGGTCAAGGGGAACAACTCTCATGTTGAACACTTTTTCGTTTGAAGCTTGGATCATGATGAATTTTGAGGTGGAAGTTTGGAAAATCAAACATAAATGAAAATTTTCTAAGTACCAAGTCAAATGTTCACTTCTTCCATCTTGAATAACTTTTTCTATGGACTTCAAATGGAAAACATTCCTTCATCAAAGTTGTATCTATTTCAAACCTATTCAATTTGGTCACAATTTTGACCTCATTTTGATTTAGCATGAAGAAGTTATGCATTTTAAAAGTTGAGGAAAATCACTTGTTCAAAGATAATGGCCCAAAATGACCTATAATGTTTCCTCTTGGCACATGCCTTTGCAAGCTGAATTTGAACTTACTCCAAACATAAAAGTTGAAGAGGACATATTTAATTTGATAATGGAATTTGAATCGCTTTCATATCATAAAAATTGATAATGTTATGGTCTTGGGAAGTTGGCCTCCTAACTAGGGTTCAAACAAAATGACTTATAATCGTTCATCATAAAAAATGACCTTCCAAGCAAAAATAGCTCTAGAATTCAACATGAAAGTTGTTTGAAATATCATTATGAGTAACGTTTCTCTTGGAATCATTTTTATATGACAAAAGTTGTAGGAGATAGGGTATAGGGAACCCCGGTTTTGACCAGTTGACTTTCTCTGGTCAACCACCATGAACCATCTTGCTAGCTTGACATTCTCTTGATTTTTGGGCCTCATGGAGGATCATATATGTGTCAGATGATGTATGAAGCATCCCTTGAAATAGTTTATCAGATGATGAAGAAACTTGTTGAAGAAGTCAAACAAAATACCCAGATGAATTAGGGTTTCCAAAGCACAGAAACTTCAAACTTTTGATGATTTCTTGATCTAGATGACATGTGAAGACCATTGGGATCCATATATGATGTCTAAAGTCAATGTAAACCATCTCTTGATTGGTCTACTTACATTGAGGGTCTTAAACCCTTGATATGAGCTTCATGGAGCATGGGTGAACTTACATACTACCTACAAAAGCAACAAAATATACATGGACATATTTTTGGTATTTTGGTTAGTAAATAATGAAAAACAAAGTATAATACAATCAAATGTGATTGGTGATCTCTCCCAATGCAAACCCAATGAATAGAGGGGGGGGGGTAAGGAGGATGCCAAGGTGTGATCCCAACACTAATGCACATGATGAGATAGCATGAGGTATCTTAGGATCAAAATTGGGGTCTTACAGCTGCCCCTATTTAAGGACATTCTAACTGAGGAGGTGAAGGTTAAAATCCTCGTATCGACTCAGTAGAATGGACTTAAATAACAACATATAGAAACAAATTTTGGTCCCTAAGAGACCTCATGATGCATATAATATGAAAATGTTAAAAAAAATTATGTGGGGAAGATATTGCCACAAAGGAAAAGAATCCGGAGAGACTGAAAGTCCACAGGAGCATAATGCAAACTCACTGGGAGAAAGAGACTCTGGGGGATAAACTGTTGTGCATAGGACAGGCTACGACTTGAAAATTTCTGGAGCCACGAGGGGGATTTCCATGAAAATAAATCAATGGAAAGACTTGGTTGGGGAAGCAGAAAAAATCTGCAGAGGCAACGGGTAAATCAAAACAAAGCTGAAATACATGAACCAAACATGGGATGGTGATTTCACTGAGGAAATACGCACTCAAAACTCAATTGGGGAAGAATGAACTTCAACACAGGAGTACCAAAACTACATTATCTATTACCGGTTACTGGGTAGGAATATAATATACTCTGACAAAGAGGCATTTGTTACCGATTAGGGTAAACATATCAAGGATGACCTGCGGAGAAAAAAGAGGTGTATTCGTTACCGGTTACTGGGTAAGAATAGCCTACTGGGGAAAATATCAAATAGGATTTACAACTACCAATTACTAGGCAGAAGACCAAAGAGAGAATATCCATCACCAGTTAAAGTGAACATAAAGGACAGACTCAGAGGAAGAATATCTGTCATCGGTTAGGATGAACATATCAAGGATAGACTGACCAAAAAAGTAGGAATAATATTTATCGGTTATTGGATAAAATACCAAATAGAGAGAATATATGTCATCAATTAATATGAACACATCAAAGATAGACTCAACAGGGGGAAGCAGGATTTATAACTATCAGTTACTGGATAGAAAACCACAAAGGGAGAAAATTCGTCATCGATTAGGATGAACATATCAAGGATTAACTCTGAGGGGGGAAGTAGGATTTATATATACCAGTTACTGGATAGAATACCAAAAGGGAGAAAAATCTGTCATCGGTTAGGATGAACATATCAAGAATTAACTCTCTAGGGAATGAAATAGGGATTACAACTACCTTTTACTAGGTAGAAAACCAAAAAGGGAGAATACCCGTCATCAATCAAGATGAACATGTCAAGGATAGACTCTCTGGGGAAACGTGAAAACGAATCCGCTAGGGAAAATAAAGGAAGTAAATTACTTCTACCGGGTAAATGGGCAAAAGTAAAATACTCAAAATCGAGAAGAATATTACCAGTTACTGGGCAATAGACTCTCAGGTGACCAAAAGTATCTATCTAGGTAAGAGCTAGAAAGAAACGGTCAAACAAACACTTAACCCTATAAGGATATAACTCAGGGGGAGTGGTTCCATCCAGATAATTAACCGGGGAGGAGACTGAAATAATAATCATCCACGAGAAACTAACTCAGTGGGGAATGAGAAAACTTAAAATCTTTTTGCCTAAGAGGCCGACATTCTATAATTGAAGGAGGATGGGCGCACCAAATCTGCATAGGGAGATAACATCACTGTAGTAGGGGATCAAAAATAAGGAATCAAATGCAATAAGTGCGTAATGAAATATTTGAGGCTGTTTTTTATGCATGAATATGTATGTATAGGATTGATGATTATGATGATAAAACTATCGCAAAGGATACAAATGTCACTAATTTGAATCATCGTGTAGCAACCTGAAAAATACAGTGTGCGAAAAAACAACCGGCGAAAGAAAATGACAGAAGAGTCGCCGTCGTGCGTTATTCATCCCAAAGGAGTAAAAGGAAATGCTCGAAGTAAACCTGAAAAAGGAAAGGACAAGACGGGGTCTTGCAACCAAATCTTGGGTTCGGGAGTCGGTTATGCGAAGGGAAGGTATTAGCATCCCTACGCATCCGTAGTACTCTACGGGATCACTTTTGTAGTTCTTGTCTAAAGGGTGTGAGTTTATCTTGTGCTATTTACCAAAAAAAGGGTTAAATGAAAATGACTCGCGCGGATGTCGCATCCACTGCATACGTATCTCATCTGAATATGAGAATCAGAGTCTTCGTAGCTCGGCTGACCTATGGGTTGGGGTGATGTGTGCTCGCTAAGACATCGCGTCTTATGCCTACGTATCTCATCTGGAATGAGAATTAGAGCAAGCCGTAGTTCGGCTAACTATGGGGTTATGGATTGGGTTTTGGACGAACGACGTCACTACGCAATCTACCGGATGCTCGACCTTTGGAGACTTACTCTCCTGTAGTAGAAGGAGTTAACATGTTGCTTTGGGTTTTAGGGTTTGGGATGCTCAAGGGCAAAAAGGCAGTCCTTGACGAAGGAACCGCGCTACCTGCAGGGATACGAACACATACAAAACAAACAGGTATAAAGTAAATGTGCCAACAAGGGGCTCAGAAGTAAATAAACAAAAGAAAACAAATGCCTCCTATCGAGGTCTTCCATCTAAGAATGCGATAAAATGCGGAAAAGAGGTAAAAGTACCACACGGATAAAGATCCGAAGTAACAACAATTAAAGGAGTAAGAAACCCAGGGATCTCCCAAGCTAATGCCATCAAAGAAAGGTGAGTCAGTACAGGTAATCAGAATGAACCTCCAGGGGTATCCCACAAATAAAGTGGGAAAACCACAAAAACCATCTCTGCAAGAGTCTGTGAGCCCTCACAAAAACTCAACAAAAGGGTTAGTGAAACACGATAAGCATTTTTTCATGGATAATAGTATGGTTTTAGAAACCTCAAACCCTGTGGCATACATTTCAGAAATCATGTGATTAAACATTCAAGGCATAGGTTTCACCTATTCATGCATAATTAAACCCGTGGGCAAAAACATAATGAAATTCATCCATCATACCTCATACATTCAGATGATCCAAATTAAGAGCATAAAATCATGGGAATGAGGCAAACCTGATGGGAGAGACCGGTTGAAATCAAATGGCACGGCTGGGTTTGCAAGGCAATGTTAGGGTTTGCGTGAGATGAAAGTGTGTGAGTCAGATTGAATTTTTCAGAGCTGCCTGGGGGTTGCTCTGAGTTCTCTGTCAGGTTTCTCTCCAGGTTTTGTCAAGGGTTTTGTTTCAAGGAAACCTCAGAGTATTTTGCTTCTCTTCCTTTTTCTATCTGATCTCTCTCTTTTATAACCTGATTTTCATGGCTTTGTGGGCTCAAATGAGAGAGGTCCAAGTCCAAGTTTTTCTATTATATTTTATTTATTTTTTTATTATTATTTTTTTTTTGTAATTTTATTTTTATTTTTTTTAAAGTTTCTTGGATCTAATTCTGATTGACATGATGAAATGCAATATGAAATGCTAAATGAATGCATGAATGAGGAGGGCAAATTTTGGGGTGTTACACATCGCTATAACACTCGGCTGATCTCGACAAGATGAAGACACCAACGGGAGAAACATGCTGGGGAAGGATGCCAAATATCTGGCTCTGAATGTCTCAACCCTGGCTGGGGAAGGAGAAAATAACTGTAGAGGATCCAAATCGTCAACTATGCGGGGAATTTTAGGCCAACACCATGCCAAATGGGAGTCAACTTCACATGGGACCAAATTCAATACAGCTCAGGATCAATACTGTCGGGAATCAGAGATGAATTCTGTCGGGGACTACAGGAGATAAAACTCTGTAAGGGGTCTATCGCGGCTGGAAAAATGATAGAGTCGCCACCATCCTTTATTCATTCCTAAGGAATAGGGAAATAATGATAAAACCTAATGACTAAGGGTGAGAGACTAGGTTCGGGAGTCAGTTAAGTAAGGGAAAGGTGTTAGGCACCCTTACCTCCATTGTACTCAATGGGATCCTCGTTTAGGTCTAGGGTTAATGTGTTTCTAAGGAACATTTGCTTTAATATTTATTAATCATTTAATTATTTATTTATTTACAAAATTGTTTTATTATTTTAATAAGGAATCCCTAAGAAATGTTTTTGATTATTATACTCGCTAGAGTCTTACAACTCTATGCCTACGTACCCTCAAATTTATTGAAGGATCAGAGCCCCGTAGTTCGTCTTAAAAATGTTGGTTGGTTGGTTGTTTTTACCCCTTAAAAGTTCTCACATATCGGGGGCGGAGAAGTAATTGATTTTGAAAAATGCATCAATGCACTAAGGCAGAGGACTTATTGTTTGAGCTAAGTTTAGATTGATTTTATCCCAATTGATTATTTAAGAAAATAAATTAAAAGATAATTATATAAACTCAAGATTATATCCCTTATCCATGATTATTTATCCCTAAAACCCTAAAATTTTATCCCTATTTATTGTCCCAAAAAATTATCCCTAAGTTATCCCTAAATTTTTATCCCTTAAAACCCTGAGGTTTTATCCCATAAAATTATCCCATATTATCCCTAAAATCATCCAATTTAATTATTTGTAATTATACAAACTCAAGTATTATATCCCTTATCCCTAATTTTTTCACCCAAAAATTATCCAATAAACTAACCCTAATTGATTAATATCTCATAATTAACCCTTTTTTATATATTATTTATATTAACCCATTTAAAAATTAATCCTTAATTTCAATATGCTTAATTATAGAATTAATCCTAATCTTAACTTAAACCCCTAATTATATATTTTCCATGTTAATTATGAATATCTAAATAATCAACTAATTATTTTTTTGTTTTAATCACATCCTAAATTAGTTTAATTAATTTTAAATTTTAACCATATTTAATTATATTTCTTTTGTATATTTTCTTTATGAAATATTTGATTACCTAAATATACATTTATTAAAAAGGTATTTAAAAGTGAAACTTGTCTTAATTAAATATTTTAACCACAATGTACAAAATATAAGATGTACAAAAATATTTAAAAAAAATTGTCTTTTTTTTATATAATTTTTAGTATTTTATGATTTGATCTGAAAATTAACTTTGATTAGTGATTTTGAAACAAATTAGGATTTTGTTAATTGGAGATAGAGTATACATTTTGGTTGTACTCATACTTTAAAAAATATTGTTAGAAAATAAAATTGATTTAAATTTTTTTTCAAGATATTAGTTATAAAATATTTATGATGTTATGTTAAAAAAGTTATTTATTGTATTAATTTTTAAAAAAAGGTTTATGATATTAATAAAAAAAGATTTGCCTAAAATAATTGATTTTCTGACATTTGTTAGAAAAAATTTGATTTAAAAAGTTGTTTTAGAAAATTTGAATTAAAAGTTGATTTAAAAATAATTGATTTTTTTATAAGGAATTAGATTTACAATACCAACTTAAAATGATTTTAAATTTGATTAGAAAATTGTTATGTTCTTTTTCTAATCTTTTTATATAAAGTTTAATGAAAATATCTTCAAAAACCGAATATAAATGATAATTAGAAACCCCAAGACAATATCAAATATCGATCATCAAAGTAAAATCGGTATCAATTTCAATCTATATAAACATGTATAGATTATTGAGAGGTTAAACGAAAATCAACCTACGGGGAAGAGTTGTCCCCGGTGAGCAAAATAATTCATTTTGAGTTTTTCGCCTTCTACGCACCACCAATTCCAATCATTGCCTTTTAATCCCATCTTTTTCCCTTTTCCCTTGATAGAATAGATGTCAGTAGGAGTTTTAGGGTTTAGTGTTGTTGTTCTTTAGTGTGAAGAATAACAACTTTAGGATATATAATTTGTAGATTGTGGATAGGGGAATAGTAACGTTTAATATGATTGAGTCGGTTTGTGTATTATTTACAAGAATTGCAAATTATTGGTAAAAAAACATTAGTAAATTATAAGATAACTAAAAATTATATTAGTAGATAATCTGAAAAACTATTAGAAAAAAAAATAAAAGAATAATGAAAAATAGAAAAACAAACCATCAAATGATCATCCTGTGGTTTTGGAACAATAAAAAGTACAAAATAATTTTAACAGGAAAAGTTAGGACTTTGTAATCCTCGGCGAGAGAGTTTAATCAAATAATTTTTACAATGAAAAAGAAAAAGAAAAAGCCATCAGAAATCATCATATGGCTTAGGTAAAATAAAAGAACAAACGATAGAGAAACTCTGTATGAAATTTTCTCTAATTCTGTCTAATTGTTGTCCCCCAAATAATGAGAAAATAAGTCCTATTTATAGTACAAATTTGGTCACTATAAATAGAAAAGAATTAATTGTGAGAGAGTACAACCAATCAAAAACTAGATCTGAAAAATTGATAAAATACATTGAATGTGGACACTTTTGATATTTTTTTATTTTTAATAATTTTAAACTATTTTTGTGAATAAAATGCAAAAAAGTGAAAAAAATCAATTTTTAAAAATATATAAATTAAAAATACGAAAATTAATTAATAAAAGATGAAAAATGCAAATTTTGATTTTGATAATTAAAACACATAAAAAGGAAAAAATGGGAATGGTGACATTCGAACACATGACCTGTCTATTATAAATTCTTAGAAGTCCTCTTTTACCAATTGGGCCAATGTATATAGTTTAAATAATATGAAACCATAGTACTAATATTTTAATGAGAGTTAATTATATTAATAATATTAAAACCTCTATAATTTTATCAATTTATACTTTTATTAAGTAAATACTACCCCCAATTAATTAATTTTTGTTTTATAAATAAAACATATTATCCTGATTGCTAACCGTACTAACTTCCCCAAAAACTATTAATAATATCCTTTTTAGCATGCTCCTACAAATTATGTTTTTTTTTATAAAAAAAAAATCTAAATAATACCCCTATATAATCAACTTCTAACTGAGAGGATGACTGGTATCCTTTGGATGTGTTAGTGTCGGCTAAAAATAAAAATGAAAAGGTGGTCAAAATTTGGGGTACGACAGTTTCCCCTATTTAATCAACTTCTAACTGAGAGGATGATGATGTTGAGCCTTCATCTTCTCATGGTGGAAGATGATTAAATATAGAGAGAGACCCTAATTTTGACCACGTAGTTAGTGGATTCTGGAAATACGCAATGATTGAACAATCATTGATGCTCTAATGGCATCAAGACCAACCTTTGATGGAACCCCAATAATACCCAGGCGATTAATTTCAGTCCATCCAAGTGAAATTTGCATACAATTCATATGATCATCCGATCATGTTATTGAAATTGGGTAGGACTCTGACGATCCTCAGGTTGTTATTTGATAAAACTTTGGTAGAACCCCTAATAAAACTCATAATAAAATCCTTTACAAAACTCTTGATGAAACCCCTGATACAACGTCTAATGGAACCTTTGATTATAAAACCCTAATGAAACCCTTTGATAAATTCCTGATGGAACCCCTTGATTAATTCCTGATGATCAGTTTCAACCTCTCCAGGTGATATTTACCTATGATCTTCCGATCATGTCACTAGAGTCAAGTAGGACTTAAGTGATATCATAATCACTCTGGATGAGACCCCTCTGGTGATACTCTGGTGAAACCCCTTGATAAAGTTCTGGTAGACCCCCTTGATGGAACCTTTTAATGAAACTTCGAATATAATCCCTAGATGAAACCCTTTATAAAACCTTTTTGATGAAATTCCTTTATGAAACCCCTTGATAGAAATCTGGTGAAACCCCTTGATAGAACTCCTTGATAGAATCCTTTGATGAAACTTCGGATAGAATTCCTAGATGAAACCCTTGATAAAATTCTTTTGATGAAATCCCTTTATGAAACCCCTTGATAGAAATGTGGTGAATCCCTTGATAGAACCCCTTGATGAAACTCCTGATAGAACTCCTTGATATAATCATTTGATGAAACCCTTGATAGAATCCTTGGTGAAACCCATAGTGTAAACTTGGTGGAACCCTGGTGGAACCCTTTGATAAGACCATGATGAAACCCCTCTTATAAAAATATGATGAAATCCCTAATGAAACCCTTAAGGGAACCTTTAATGAAACCTATTAATGAAACCCTTTTTAATCAATCATAACCCTTCTAGGTGAAACTTGCATATGATTCCCATGATCATCCGATCATTTTATGGGAATCGGGTAGTGCTCTATTGATACCCCGATCACTCTGGATGAAACCCCTTGGTAAAATTCTTGCAGAACCCCTTGATGGAATCTTTCGATGACATTCCTGATAAACCTTTTTGATAAAATCCCTTGATAAAACCCTTTTAAAAAAACACCTTGATAAAATTCTGGCGGAACCCTTTGATAGAAAATTCTGCTGAATCCCTTTGATAAATCCATGATGAAACCTCATAATAATAACACTTTGTTGAAACTTCTTGGTAAAACCCCAGTGAACCCTCAACGGATAATCTCTGATGAAAACCCCTTGATTGAACCCCTTTGATAAAACCCCTTTGATAAAATCCCTTGATATAACCCCTTGATGAAAATCCTGTATACTTCTGATGAAACCCCTAATGGAAATCATGGTAAAATTTCTTTGATGAAACCCTTGGTGGAACCCCTTGAAAAACCCTAATGTAACCCTTTAATAAAACCCTAGTGTATTTGATTGAACGCATCCGTTATGTGAGTTAGGTTAATAACCTGGATATGTGAGAGGTGAAGACCCACTAAATAGTTGATAACGATCATTCAGGATGACCGACTACTGGATAGATTCCTATGACGACTCACGATGAGTGATTTTATTGGGAAAGTCCTTTATTGAAAAGGCTTTGTGAAGATGTTACTTATTGGGGAAGACTGGTGTCACGTAAGATGAACACCTATTGGGGAATATGCTTCCAAGCAATGTTCCTTAAGGAGCGCGAGTGCTAGAGAAAGTCCTAAGAAATCCCTGTAAGGATCCGGTGAAGGAATTGTATACCATTAAGGCATACTAGGGACAATGTTGCTAAGTAGTTTTTGCTCGGAGAATGAGCTCCAAGGATACTTGCTGGGGAATTATCCTTAAGACCGACCAATTGGGGTGTACAACAAGAAAAGAGTTAGGGAGAAGCTTGGACAGAGATATATCACCTATTATCTAGGGCTTGATCCAGACTCTCATGACGAGTCCTAAGTCTCAACCTATGTTATGTTATGCATGTTATGCATGCATGTTTAGAGTTTGTATGGTGTAATGCTTCACATTCATGGATATGCTACGCGTGATATGATGTATTAATGTGATGATTGATGTATGCAATGTATTAGTATTTAGATTGTGCCGCTGAAGATTGAGACATTTGTAGGTATTTAGTGGCAAGCAAGGTTGGGCTTTTATGAGATGCCAATTAAAGTTGGACTTTTGGGGTGAATGCCAAATGAGGTTGGGCTTTTTAGATGTAAGTGCCAAGTGAGGTTGGGCTTTTGTAGATGTTAGATTCATGTTATGGGAATATGTTAGATCAATGAGATGATATGCATGGTTTGACGCTAGAGCGTAGCGACATGATTAATGCATGACAATGATTTGAATGTTTCAACAAGTGCCCCTGTGATGAGTCAGAGTTGTCAAGGCTTAGAGAGGTTGTTCGTGTAACCAGGATATTTTTTCAAAAGGTGGTAGGGTGTTACGCTAGCATGGCTTCCCGATACTCTTTTCAAACTTGACGATTATTGATAAATGGAAGAGCTTGTACGTGCATCTTGAAAGTATTAAGAGGGATTGTCCCTGTAGTATCCCATGTGTAGCGGTGTATTCGTCGCTATATGATCTATCGATTAAATCATAAGCTAAGAGATACATGAAAAATTTCGAGTCGCCACCGCACTTTTATTTATCCAAAGGATTGGCTAAAAAGCGAACAAAAGCCTAAGAAGTTTTACACGTAGAAAACTAATAAAAAGATCAGAGATTCTGGGTAAGGGGTAAATTACGCAATGGGAAGGTGTTAGGCACCCACTACGTCCTAGGTACTCCTAGGGAGCCCTTTTCACACTTGTTATGCTAAATTGTTATTTGTTATGACAAAAAAGATTGTGCAAACATGATTGGGATGATGAGAAAAGAATATACATTTTTATTATTATTGGGTTCGAACGGATGAACCCGTTGCCTACGTACCTTCCATCAAAGGTAAGGATCAGAACGCCGTAGTTCGGCTAAAAGATTTCCAAAAGTGGGTTAGGTTCAATTTTAAACACAAACCCTAGGTCTTACGTTATCCACGGGAGAAAACTCAACCTTATACAAACAACAACGTCCACCATGTGAGAACAGCTTCAACTGGCCAGAGAGGGGTTAACCCTATAATAGGCGAGGAAGACTTACAATTCAATCACTAAAGACAGAAGGTGAGATTAACATCAACCACTAAGATAAATCAAACCTATAGCTCATGTATGAAAAGATTAATGGACAAAGCCAAAACAAGTGAATGAGTGAAGTTAATTGATTGTGATTATGAAAATGAGGTCAAAGTATGATTAGGATTAATTCAAATAAGTATTATGAAATGGAGTTTGAAAAAGGGTCAAGGACTTGAGTCCAGGTTTTTAGTTAGAAAACATGAAGATGTTTGCACAACACTTATGTCAAATTTGAAAGATAAAGTGTGAAAAGGTTCTAAGACGCAATGAATGATGAATGGATGAGGATGGAAAGTAAAACTTCTTAGAAGGTTCACTTCTTGAAATCATATAGCAGATGATTCAAGTGTGTCCTTTGGAATATCAATTAATAATAATAAACAAGCAAAGCAAGCAAAAGCGGATATCGGATGCCAATCAATGGTCTTATACCAATCTCCTAAAACAAAATGGGATATCAGAAGCCACTCAATGGACTTACACTAATCTCCACAGGCAAAGAAATAAAAGCGGATACCGGATACCAATAAATGGATTTACACCAGTCTCCTAAAACAGAAATAGGATATCAGATGCCACTCAATGGACTTACACCAATCTCCTCAAAAGAAAAACAAAGATGAGAAACGGAAGTTAACTGCCAATCTATCTGGACTTAGGTTAACTCCCCAGTATGCTCACAGGAAATCCAAGGCCACATCACAGGGACTTACAATGGATCCTCCCATACAAGAACAAAAGCAACAATATGATCACAGGTATGCAAATGCCAACTTACAGGGACTTATAATTGCAACCTCTCACACAAACAGATGAACAAACTATGATCACAGGAAAGCAGATGCCAACTTACAGGGACTTATAACTGTATCCTCACATACAAACAGATAAACAGAAGATATGAGTAACCAATGAGGTCTTACACTCTATCCTTCCATATCATAGGAGCAAATGCCAAGGCAATGGACTTACAATTGTCCTCCATGGGCAAACAACAATAATAAAAGCCACACAAACAAATGATATGATCATGCACTAATGGCAATTGATGATGATGATAAATGCATAGCATATAGGCAAACAAGTGCACATGAAGCAATCAATCAATCAATGAATATCAAACAGCACACTCTATAGCCAAACAATGGGGGCTCACACAAGAGGGTTTGACTTTAAAAGTCCACTGTAATGGGTAAAGGTCGCTCTTAACCTGGCCATTGAGGGGCTCAGGTGAAGCAGATGAAAAGGAGATGAGGGGTGTGCCTCATTGCTTCAATCTCATATCAGAGAGAGCATCAAAGAAAGTGTGGGAGTTCAGAAAGTAGGAACTCTCTCCACATTATTGACTCGATTAGATTTTGGGTATTTATCTCAATGCTCAACCATGTAATGGGAGCAAAGAGAGGACACACTGAATAGTGGGGGATAGATTACTTATCCCTACCTTCCACCAATTGCCTTACTTGAAGGACTTTTCCTGCTTAGGACAAATATAAACACACACAGGCATTGCCTCTTAAGGAGGACTTCAGACAGTTTGCCCGGTCAAATAACAGACCGGGTCTCCAGACTACATGAAGAAGAAGTAATTATACCTCAAAGCAAATGCTAAAAAGCAAAGCAAGCAAGCAAGTTCAAAGAACTTAAGCAACTAAAGCACCTGCAAAAGTCAAACTCATTAGTAAACAAGTCAACAGTCAAAATCAAAGGAAATAAACCAAAAGTCAACCACAGAGGGACCAATTGTGCTAGGCACAAAGACTCAAGCATATGAGTCACCTGCAAAACAAAGGTTAGCAAATCATATAATTCAACTCAAACAAATATTTGAATGATCCTCGAGGCATTGGTGCTTAACCTGAAACAGATGAACTCAACATAAGCTTAGAAGACCACTAGGGCTAGCCTAGGGTCAAAGATGAAAGAAAAAGTCAAGGCAGCAAGACAAAGTCAACCCAAACCAAGTCTAAACATTCAAGAAGCATTCTCAATTGGATTCATAATAAAATCATGCATCATGGTCATTTCATATGCAAAAGGATGCAAAGCATGGCAAGAGAAGCATACAAAAGTCAACAGCAAAGACTTCATTCAAAAATCAACTCAAACAAATTCAAAAATCATGAAATAAACCACACTCAATCCTAACATCTAACATGGTATACATGTCAAATTTCATTGCATTTGGATGAGAGGAAGGCAGTCAACAAAAATCATGAAGTCAAACCAAATTCAAGTAAGCATGGTGAAAGTCAACAAACATGGGTCAACTTCAAAAAATCATATCAATTTGAAAACAGAAGAGAAATGAATGAAATTTACACCAATGCAAAGCTTGAGATGTCTAGTTATCACATATGAAATTTCATGATCATACAATAAGATTTGAGAATTTCACAACAGATTTGGCAAGGCATAGCACAAAAAGTCAACAAATGACCAAGCATGGAAGAAAATTCTCAATTAAATGGAAAACAGCATGATTAATTCCAAGAAAATTCACATACAAACTAGACATGCAAGGGATCATTCATGCAAAATTTGGGATCATTTGGATAAGAGGAAGCATGTGAACAAAAATCATACATTTGCATATCATTGGTGTGACACGAATTGTCACACCCTAATTCAAAAATTCATATCTATCAAACCACAAATGAGAAATCCACAAACTTTATATGGAAATGAAGGTCAATGTGTCTAGTTCTACCACAAAAATTTTCAAAGGCAATGGATGCAATATGACAATTTCACAATTGAAATGGCACAATGTATCATTTTGGCATACATGTGAAGAAAATAATTATCATAAAAAATCCAGCCAATGAAAAAATCATTAAAAATCACAATTAAAAACTAGACTCAATCATGAACATGATGGAAAAAGAATCATAATTTTTGGATGAAAAATGAATTAGAAAATAATTGTTGAAGTTGGATGAAATAATGTAGTAAGCATGAACAAAAGGCAAGGCAATTGGTCAACACAAGGGTCAACCGTGGCAGAGTTGGTAATATCCGCCTCACTTACTCAAAACGACACAGTTTTGGCCTGCACAACGAAATGTTGTGATTGGCCAGTTCCCAATGGAACAGTAGCAACATCAACAGCAGCCAATGGCATTCGAAAATTCTGGGCAACAAACATGTCCATGTAACCTAGGGTTCGGCTGATACAGCATGCCATTTCCAATCAAAATCACAGCCATCAAAAATCATAGCTCATGAACAAACACGGTAATGATACAACCACACTCATGCACACTTAAACGGTTCAAACCATACACATTCATGCAGAATTCTGGGCAAGGTTTTAAGGTTTCAGAACAGCAGCAAAATGGTTCCAGCATGGTAAGCAAATGAATCATGAACAACAACATCAAACACTAACAGCCAGCATACTCATGTTGTCACCAACATCAAACAAAATGTCTCGGCCAAAACACACAATCAGCACAGCCTACAAGCATCATCCCCAAGCTCAAAATCAATTGAAATTCGAACAAGGCAACAACAGCAACAAATAATCAATTATGAACAGAATAAAACTACCCAGCCTCAATACTCATGCAACAACTAACATCCACTAACATCACTCACCAACAGCATAAGCACAATCATGGGGATTTCAAAGGCAGAGTTCTAGGTTCAAGCATAAACAGCATGATTGGCATTTGCAGCATGTATTCATGTTTATCATGTAATCAAACAAAACAAAACAACAGCAGCAACATGTTTCAAAATTGCAGCATGGTATAGCACAGCTTTCAACACAAATCACATGGTTTTTCTGAGCAAGTTCATGAGGTTCCAAAGTAGCAGTATATGTTTATCAGCATCATGTCAAACAAAACAACAGTACATGACAGCATATAAATAGCAAGCAGTATATTTCATCATTGTCATGTAATCATCGTAACAGCATCAAGCAGACAGCAATGGTGCAGTAACAGTAGGTTCATGCAA
This sequence comes from Lathyrus oleraceus, assembly GCF_024323335.1. Lineage (NCBI taxonomy): Eukaryota > Viridiplantae > Streptophyta > Magnoliopsida > Fabales > Fabaceae > Lathyrus > Lathyrus oleraceus. The sequence goes on from NC_066579.1 coordinate 323,129,121, forward strand.
TGTCCAAAACAGCCAATAAACCAAACACAACAAGTACAATTCATGTAGTTTTTATGAGCAATGTTCAGGAAAATTCAAACAGCAGCATTGGCATATTCATCATCAATATGTAATCATCAAAACAACAGCACATAACAGCATGGCAGTTGTTCTCAACATTATCATAACAGCAGCAAGCACACAATGGCAGGGCAAGCAGCATGATACCATCATCATTCAAACAGCAGACCAAATAACAGTACACACCAATATGGATTTTAGCAATAGCAGCACATGACCATAAGGATTTTTGAGCATGTTCAAGGTTGCAATGACAGCAGGACATTAACAGCCTGGTTAAGCATCATTCAATAACAAAGCAAGACATGAAACATGGGAAAATTCTGTGCATATTCATGACTCAAGCATAACAGTAGCAGGGTATGCTCATCAAATCATGTAATCATCAAGAACAATAGCAAGCTAGCAGCATGGCATTGGCAACTTCAAGCTCATGTTCATGAACAACAATCAACAAACAACATCAAAATCATGGGAAGTTTTGGGCAGCTCATAAATTTGGGCAAGGATAAGGTTTTAGTCATGGACAGCCTGTGTTCATCACCATCAAGTAATCACTTGGAACCCAGCAGAAACAACTAGTTAGGGCAAGGAGGTACTGTCATGATGCAGTAGCATCAATCAACAACAAAACAAAACAGCATAGCACAGTAGGTTCATGCAAATATCATGCAACATTGAACAACCAACACCAAACACAACAAACACAATGCAATGGATTTTCTGAGCATGTTTATGAGATTCAAAACTGCAGCAGGTTTTAGCAAGCAAAACATCAAGTTCATGTTTCATCACCATCAAACCAAACAAGTTTTGAGCAACAACACATAAATGACATAGCATTAGCACTTATGTAGCATCACAACAGCAACACACACAACAGCATAGTTCATTGTCTTCGTGGTACCAACAACATCAAACATCATGTGTTCAATCATTCAATCAACAACTTTCAAACAAAGTCAAACAATAACATGGCATTAGTGTTCAGGTCACAACATTTAGCAACAAACAAACACACACCTCACATGAATTTCTGGACAGAACCATGGATTATGCAACAGCAGTACTCATCATCATCATGAGCTTGAAAATTCAAGATGTTCAGAAAACAAAATCACACATACTAACATCATCATTAAACATCCAACAACAAGAATATCAAGTCCAAATTCATTAAATCAACCCCAGCAATGCAAATCGACCAAAAGTTCATTTGTAACAAGAAAAAGAAAAGCAGATTTCTCCATCAAGAGAACACCATTTCAAACAAACTTTATTTCCTTAGAATCAGCATAAGATGATCTTTCATGAACATATCATAGCATTGCATATAATGGAAGTCGATTCACTTACTTGTTCTTGAAGAAAAATGTGAAACAGTGGCCCTTGGTGTGTGATAGCTTGAAACAGGTGAAGACCTTGGCTCTAAATGATGGATGATAACTCGTTTCAACTCACACTTGCTTGGACTTCTTCAAAACTCTAAACTGCCATGGTGAGTTCTTTGGAAAACAGAAAATGATGAAGGCTGGACAGATGAAATTGTATGGTTCACAGAAGCTCACCAAAGTGTTTTTGTGGAGAAACAATGAAGGGGATTCTAGGGTTTTCAGTGTTTTGTGCAGAAAAACCAATTTGGCCAAAATGCAAGAAGAGAGAATATCTGTTTTTTTGTGTGGTAGGCTGAGAAAAACTAGGGTTGGAAACAGAAAATGAAGGCTTAAATATCATCTGTTAATCATCATTTAATCATGTGGTAAATTGGTTTTGTGTGTAATGATCATTTTGCAAATTGCTAATTGTGGAACAAGTGAAAATGGTGGGTGTGTTTGTCTGCACAAATGGGCTGGAAAGGCTGCTAGCAGACCAAACAAAATGCTGCTTGTGGTTGTACAGAAAATGCTGTACTATATTTGCTTTTGTGAAGCCAATTGCCAATTTTGTCAATTTTGCATTTTAATTCAAAATGATGGGAAAATGGTGGTATGATGATGGTTTAAGGGTTGGAACAAGTCACAAATATTGTATGGAACATTTCCCAATTGACCAAATCAAGAAAAAGTCAAAAACCCAAAAAGTCAAAGTTTGGTCAAACTTTGAATTTAAATGCAAAAGGTCCAAAAATGCCATTTTGAATGGTAAGGTTTTAGGTCATGAAATTTATATTTTTGGAAAGAGGATGAAAAATGTGGTTTGTAGGAAAAAACCCCACCAAATTTGGCCTTATGGTTTGGGAGATATGGCTTGTTGAAGTTCAAAAATTGGTGAAAATGATTTGATCATATCTTGACAACCACACATGGGATTTTGATGTTCTTGGACTTTTTGAAAATGAGAGAACAAGATCTTCAACTTTCATGTTGGGCAAAAATTCATTTGGAGCTTGTATCATGAAGTAAGTTTAAGATCAAGAAGTTTCCATTTTTGGCAGTTGAAATTACAGGTCCGCTTTCTATTTCTGGAAAATTTCTGATTTCACTTGATTTTCTTCCATGATGAGGTTGAACATGATAGATGAGGCTTAGATGAGCATGAATGAACTCCTTCAAATCAATTCTTTTCATCAAATCCTGATTAAATCAACCGTTGACCAAGTTTGACTTTCTGTTGACTTTTCTAGGGTTTTGAGTGACTGAACTTCTTCTGATGAATTCCAAACCCTAATTCCTTGAGACCTTGACTTCAAATGATGTCTCAAGATGTATGAACCTTTGATTAATGATCATGGTGCCCAAATTCTGCAAGAATGGCCACCATCCATTGCTTTGACTGACTGTTGACTGTCTTTGACCTAATTGCTTCATCTGCAATCAACAAGGTTAGCTGACAATATTTTGTACTTTTTGGTTAGTAAACATGTGAAAAGCAAAGATATACAAATGCAAAGTATGCTTGGTGATCAAGAAACAAACCCACAAGGCAATCTATCCACTAGGAGGGAAGCAAAGGCATGCAATGATCCTTGAGGTTATGATATGAATGATATGGGCCATGAGGGATCTTAGGGCCCAAAATTGGGGTCTTACAGATGCCCCTATTTAAGGTCATTCTAGCCGGAGAAGTGAAGTTTAGAAATCTTCATCTCGACGCGGTAGAATGGACTTAAATAACAGTAATGAGACAAATTTTGGTCCCTAAGAGACCTCATGATGCAAATGTATGCATGCAAAAGACACAAATTCTGTGGGGAATATGATTCACACAGAAGAAAAGACGATCCATCGGAGTAGTACACTCACCAGGAACAGAGACTCTAACAAGACTCTATGGGGATAGTAAAAGAAAAAGAAATGTGTGAACAATACACGACTCTAAACTGGGGAATATAAGACTGACACAACGTGATCAAGACACGACTCTGATTAGGAAAACAGAAAACAGACAGGAGAACTCACTGGGGAGTGAAGAACTCACACTAGGGAAAAGAATTCCAAATGGAAAATAAATCCATTGGAGAGACACAAGCTGACTCCTGGGGAGAAGCAACAAAAAACTCCACTGGGGAAGCAACAAAGAAATGAGATATTACCAAGCATACGGGTAACAAACTCAGGAAAATCTGACTCCACAGGGGGACCGAGGTCATAATAGGGAGCAGAAAGGAGGGAACACCAAGGATACCGGTTATTGGGTATATAATAGGTGACCGACCAAAGCGTGAATTGGATTCCACTTCCAACACACTCATCATCCCGAAGAGAGCTAGAAAAGCAAACTTGTTTATAGGATGGACATTCAATTCCACAAGGAAAATGAATCTTACTCTGAGGGGAAAACAATCAAAAGATTGACTCAAGAGCGAACGAGATATAATATCCATTACCGTCAGAACGTGGATAGAATACTCAGATGAGACATATTATTCATTACCGGCAGACCGTGAATAATATACTCGAAAGGGAAAATTATCCTGAACCGGTTACTGGGTTGTTTATAGGATAAAATCCGAAGACATGAATTGGTTTTCACTTCCAAAACACTCATCATCCGAAAGGAGGGCTTGAAAAAGCAAATCGACTTACAGGATGGACATTCGAATCCACAACGGGAAAACGAATCTTACTCAAATGGGGACACAAACCCAAAGAGTGCATGAGATATATTATTCATTACCGGCAGACCGTGAATAATACACTCGAAAGGAAAAGACACCAGAGATACCGGTTACTGGGTATATAATAGGTGACTAACCAAAAAGAGAGACAATCGATACCAAGCATACGGGTAAACGAAAGACAACTCAAAGGATAAATTGCAAGCATCCGGCAATTATCCGACAACAAAGACATATTCGACTCCACAAAGGGAAATAACGAATATTACTCGACTGGGGAAACACAAAGGGTTTCGACTGAAGAGTGCATGAGATATATTATTCATTACCGGCAGACCGTGAATAATATACTCGCATGGAAGATTATCCACAACCGGTTACTGGGTTAACAAAGGATAAATCGACCGAACAGAAAGGCATCGGGATACCAAATTAGGTATATAATGATAACCAATCAAAAGGAGCAACAGACATTATCAAAAGGGTAAATGAAAGGCGAACTGCTGAGGATAAATTGCAAGCATCCGGCAATTATCGACAGAAGACTAGCTGGGGACGCACTGGTAAACAACCAATGATCCGGGGAACAAATCACTAGCATACGGTGAAAAGACCCACTGGGGATAAAATTGCTAGCATACGGCAATTATCCACAAAAAGACTTGCTAGGGGTATAAGTGCTGATCTGAGCAACTTATACAAGCAAAGGAAAATCATCATCAAATATTGAATGAAGATAACCACAAAAATTAGGGTTTACATCTACCGAATACGGGGTAGAAGACCAACAACTCCACGTGGGGATAGAACAAATCACAAATCCGCACGGGAAACCAAAATAGGGTTGATAACAAACCACAAACTGCATGAGAGCAGGAAAAGATAGGATTTACAACTACCGGGTATGAGGTAGAAGACCAAAAACATTCCGCTGGGGAACAACCCACTGGGAAACACAAGATATCTGACAAATAGTCAATTCGGAATAATTCGAAAAGACGGACTGAATAAAGATACGTCCTAATGAGGATATAACTCAAATAGGAAAATCCATCCCAATATATGTGTTGGGAGGAAACGGAAGAAACCGTCATCCACGAGGGTATATCTCAGTGGGGAACTGCAGAAGGAAAGACAGACTCATTTTCTGCTTATGGGGTTGACTCTATATGGAGAGATTTTTAAACACCCGACATCTGCTTGGAGAGATCTGTAAAGAGATCTATATCACCATAGCAGGAGACACGACAAACAAAAGATATATGGCAAGAAATGCAACATGAATATCTGAATGTTTATGAATATGCATGAATATGCGTGATTGATGTTTGATGAATGCTGACAAAACAGACAATTCTAACACAAACAGGTTCAGGAACCGGACGTCCGGTATTATACTTCCAGGGGAAAAACCAGCTGGAGAGCCAATCTGCGGAGATCTACGTGCTGAAAAGCAAAGATCTGCGGGTACTGCTGAAGAAGCAAAGAATCAGAAATATCGAGAAACAACCCAATCAGGGTACAGAAAGTCACAACGGGCCAACAGCCACCAAGACAAATCTGTAGGGGAACAAGAGAAGTCCCAAAGTATATCTGCAGGGGATCCCAGTGTCAACTGAGAAACAAAAGGTGCATAAGCACGAACTGCTATAGAAGCAACTCCACATAACTCCACTGGGGAACAACCCACTGAGGGAGAATGATATCATCCAAATAGAATCTGACTGGATAAGCAACTCTACTGGGGAAAACTGTCGGCTACACTCTTGGGGAACAATCCACTGAGGGAGGACAAACCAAACAGATATATTCTGCAACGAACCACTCCACTTGGGGAGAATATACAGCAACTGATCACAACAAGTAGATTCTGCAATACAAGCCACTCTACTGGGGATCACAAACAGTCAGGAAATCAGATCCGTTCACTGGAGGCAAAAGCCATCATCCGACCATACGGGGATTGAAGGGAGTATTCAACAGGCGAAACTGCCACAACAAACATCCTGCAGACTAAGCTGAGGAAAAGATGGTTGCAAATACTGGGATGTCAACCCAAGCGACCACTGAGTAGGAAAATAAATCCTGCTCTGCTGAAGAGATAAAACTCTGACGGAGAGATAGCAACAATTCCACAGACGACTTCGCCGGGGAAAAGGTAAAGTACTGGGTATCAAACCACTGACTTACCGAGCCTTCAAAAGAAAACAAACGTGCTGAGGAAACAGACAAATCCTACTGGCACACTGCACGGGGAAAAGCGGTAACAACTCCACTTGCAACCCTGGTGGGGATATTAATAACAGCTCTACTCGCAACTCCGAGGGGAGTACCAATCAATCAGTTACACTCATGCCTGTGCTGAGGAGACAAATAAAGTCTGGGGCATACGACCCACTGGAGAAAGTGACGGGGCACCAAGATGACAGACCATCAACCGCCGAAACTTCTCAAGAAACACCCATGCTAGGGGAAAAACTGCTGCTGGAGAGAACGAAGTCTTCAACAACAAATCACTTGTTACTGTACTGGGGAACAGCCCCAACAACAACTCTGCTTGAGGAACAACCTCAACAAAGATCTGGAGAAAGAAGATACCACCAAACCAGGAATATGAACAAATGTCTTACCTGTTGGGAATCATGCCACCCTCGGGAGAGCACTGAGATATTCTTGAGTATCCTTTCAATCTTGTGAATGTTCACTTTGTTTAAAACAAAAATTTTGAAAAATTTGATTTGTTTAAAACAATGACATTTTATCAATTTAAAACATGCAAAACATTTGTTGAATTGAAACAAATAAGAGTGCAAATAATTGGATAAAAAGCTCAAATTGATTTGATAGAATGGTAGTCTGCAAATGGCAAGACTCCATAGATCTGTACAAATTTGAAATCAGTGATATATATTGGAAGAGGGCTACATTGAACATAATGATCCTTCTCTACCAATTTGAATCTCGATGTATCCGAAGCTTCGGTTGACGACGAATCGAGAATCTTCTGACGAAATGACGACTGATGAACCAGAAAGTCTTGTCAGGATGCAGTTACTTGCCAAATCCCTAATTTTTGCCTAGATTGCCCCAGAGTGAGGTACTCAATCTAGCGGGATGCAAATATATATCTTTTTTTTCAAGTCTCTAATTTTTGCCTGATTACCCTTGCGGGTTCTCCACCGAGACGCTCATTTTTGCCTAAGCCGCCCTTTCGGGTTTTCAACTTAGCGAGCTATTCTGTTTTTTCATTCATTCTTTTTTTTCATTTGCATATACTTTTTTTTTAGGCAAAGTATCTCTTAACTGCATCTGAATTCACAGGACGAGTGAAATCCTCCCCATCCATTGTTGTAAGCATCAAAGCTCCGCCTGAAAAGGCTCTCTTAACAACATATGGACCCTCGTAGTTTGGAGTCCACTTGCCCCTGGAATCGGGCGCGAAAGACAAAACTTTCTTGAGCACAAGGTCACCTTCTCGGAACACACGAGGCTTGACCTTCTTGTCGAATGCTTTCTTCATTCTCTGCTGATATAACTGACCATGGCACATGGCAGTTAATCGCTTCTCTTCAATCAAATTCAACTGGTCATAACGACTCTGAATCCATTCAGCATCAGTCAACTTGGCTTCCATCAAGACTCGCATTGATGGGATCTCCACCTCTACTGGGAGAACGGCTTCCATGCCATAAACAAGAGAGAAAGGGGTTGCCCCTGTTGAAGTGCGTACAGACGTACGATATCCATGCAAAGCAAATGGCAGCATCTCATGCCAATCTTTGTACGTGACAGTCATCTTCTGGATAATTCTCTTGATATTCTTGTTAGCAGCTTCAACAGCCCCATTCATCTTAGGTCTGTAAGGAGAGGAATTATGGTGTGCAATCTTAAATTCAGCGCACAACTCATCCATCATCTTGTTGTTCAGATTGGATCCATTATCAGTAATGATCCTCTCTGGCACACCATAACGGCAAATCAGCTGATTCTTGATAAACTTCACAACCACCTGTCTGGTTACATTCGCGTACGAAGCGGCTTCAACCCATTTGGTGAAGTAATCAATTGCTACGAGAATAAACCGATGTCCATTGGACGCTTTCGGCTCAATCATACCGATCATGTCGATTCCCCACATAGAGAAAGGCCATGGTGATGAAATCACATTCAGGAGTGTCGGAGGAATATGAATCTTATCCGCATAAATTTGACACTTGTGACATTTCTTCACATACTTGCAACAGTCAGACTCCATTGTCAGCCAATAGTAGCCTGCTCTCAACATTTTCTTAGCCATGGCATGTCCATTGGAATGAGTACCAAATGAACCCTCATGGACCTCAGTCATCAATAGGTTTGCTTCGTGTCTATCCACGCATCTGAGCAAAACCATATCAAAATTTCTCTTGTACAGCACTTCACCACTGAGGTAGAAACTGCCTGACAACCTTCTCAAAGTTTTCCTATCTTTCACAGATGCCCCAGGCGGGTAGACCTGGTTCTGGAGGAAATTCTTGATATCAAAATACCAAGGCTTGTCATCTTTCACGTCTTCAATTGCAAATATGTGAGCTGGTCTGTCCAAGCGCATCACAGTAATGTTGGGGACATCATTCCACCATCTGACAACAATCATGGAAGCAAGCGTTGCAAGGGCATCTGCCATCCGATTATCCTCTCGAGGAATATGATAAAATTCAACTTCTGTGAAGAAAGTTGAAATTCTCCTTGCATAATCTCTGTATGGGATGAGACCTGGTTGATTTGTCTCCCATTCACCTTTGATCTGATTGACAACCAAAGCTGAATCACCATAGACATCAAGATACTTGATTCTCAAATCAATGCATTCTTCAAGTCCCATAATACAGGCTTCATACTCCGCCATATTATTCGTGCATTTGAAAGTTAGCCTTGCTGTAAATGGAATGTGCGAACCCTGGGGATTAACAATTACTGCCCCAATTCCATTTCCATATTGATTAACAGCGCCATCAAACACCATCGTCCATCTGGAACCAGGTTCTGGACCTTCATCAAGTGTAGGCTCATCGCAATCTTTCATCTTCAAATACAGAATTTCCTCGTCAGGGAAGTCATACTGAACAGACTGATGATCTTCAATTGGCTGGTGCGCTAAGTGGTCAGCCAAGATACTACCTTTGATAGCTTTCTGAGCTCGATACTCAATATCATACTCAGACAACAACATCTGCCAACGGGCAATCCTCCCAGTTAAAGCAGGCTTCTCGAAGATATACTTAATTGGATCCATTCTGGATATCAACCAAGTTGTATGATTTATCATGTACTGGCGCAAACGCTTAGCTGCCCAAGCTAAAGCACAGCACGTCTTCTCAAGCATAGAGTACCGAGACTCACAATCAGTAAACTTCTTACTGAGGTAGTAGATAGCAAACTCCTTCTTCCCTGATTCATCTTGTTGACCGAGTACACAACCCATCGAGTCTTCAAGAACTGTTAAGTACATAATCAGAGGTCTTCCTTCTACTGGCGGAGACAAAATCGGAGGTTCGGACAGATAATCTTTGATACTGTCGAAAGCTTTCTGGCAATCCTCGGTCCAATCATGAGACTGATCTTTCCGGAGGAGCTTGAATATCGGCGCACATGTGGCAGTCATGTGGGATATAAATCTGGAAATGTAGTTCAAGCGGCCAAGAAAACCTCGGACTTGCTTCTCAGTTTTGGGTGCGGGCATCTCTTGTATTGCTTTGACCTTTGCAGGATCAACCTCAATACCTCTTTCACTTACCACAAAACCCAACAACTTTCCGGAACGGACTCCAAAAGTACATTTGTTCGGATTCAGACGAAGCTGGAACTTCCTCAAACGCTGAAAAAGCTTCAACAAATGCTCAATATGCTCAACTTCCGTTCGGGACTTAGCAATCATATCATCAACATAGACTTCTATCTCCTTGTGCATCATATCATGAAACAAGGTAGTCATAGCTCGTTGATACGTGGCTCCGGCGTTCTTCAAACCGAAGGGCATCACTCGATAACAGAATGTTCCCCAAGGTGTGATGAATGTTGTCTTCTCCATATCCTCTGGTGCCATCTTGATTTGATTATATCCGGAAAATCCGTCCATAAAGGAAAAGACTTTGAATTTAGCTGTATTGTCTACCAACATGTCAATGTGTGGTAGAGGAAAATCATCTTTTGGACTAGCTTTATTCAAATCTCTGTAGTCAACGCACATACGGACTTTTCCGTCCTTCTTAGGAACAGGCACAATATTGGCCACCCATAGAGGATATGTCGAAGTCACCAGAAACCCCGCATCAATTTGCTTCTGAACTTCCTCTTTGATCTTCACTGCCATATCTGGATGAGTTCTTCTGAGCTTCTGCTTCACAGGCACGCACTCAGGCTTCAAAGGCAGGAAATGTTGCACAATATCTGTATCTAAACCCGGCATGTCTTCATAGGACCAAGCAAAGATATCTGAATATTCTCGTAGCAAGCTGATCAAATCTTCCTTAACAGACCCTTCAAGAAGTGCCCCAATCTTCACCAGGCGCTCACAATCTTCAGATCCCAAGTTGACTGTTTCCAAGTCTTCGAGATGCGGCTGAATGATCTTCTCTTCGTGCTCAAGGAGACGGGTGATCTCATCAGGGATCTCTTCAACGTCATCTTCTTCTGCCTCAAATACAGGGAATTCAAAATTGGGAGATGGCGTTGGATCATTATGTTCAATGGGTTTTAGGATCAACCTGCATAATGATTTTGGTTAAGAAAAATTCCACAATTTAAACAAACAAATCATTATGCAGATGAAAAATGTTGCTTTTATAGCTTTTATTTTTGTTTTTATGGTTTTTTGTGATCACTGATTTCATAAAGAAAAGCAAAAAGTGAAAACAAAGGAAAAACAAATGTTTTGACAATGCAAAAATTGAATGAAAATATCATTGTATATATGCTTTGCCAACAATGTCATCACTTCTCCTTTTGGCATGGGAGAAGGGTTTTAAACAAAATGAACAATTACTCTGATCTATGGATAACTGTAGGAACATCCACAGCGACCCAATTGTGGCAGACACCACCAGGAATAACAAAATTGTTCAAATCTTCTGCATCTTCTTCTTCAATGATAGCAGCAGCTTCCTCTTCTGCAGGTTGATCAGCATGGATGAATCCTCCACTTGTGAACAGACCTTGCTCATTGCATGCCCCAGAACCAAAGCCAATGCCAGCCCGGGATCGATTATCTTCAAGTTCAAGCACTTTCCCTAATCCAGCAACTGCACCACATTCAATGGCCAGCTTAGCATCTCGGTAGGAAGTGAATGAAGGAGACTTCTTCTCGATTGGTTTATCAATAGATAAAGCTTGAAACTGAGTTCCAACTTCATCCTCTGCATCAATGTACGAGAAAGAAGACAAATTACTGACCAGGAGAGCCTTTTCTCCCCCTACTACAACCAATTTCTTGTTTTTGACAAACTTCAGCTTTTGGTGTAGGGTGGATGTCACGGCGCCAGCCTCGTGAATCCATGGTCTGCCCAAGAGACAGCTGTATGATGGGTGAATATCCATTACTTGAAAAGTGATCTGGAAATCACTTGGTCCAATCTTGATTGGGAGATCAACTTCTCCAATCACGGTCTTGCGCGACCCATCAAAAGCTTTTACAACAACCCCACTCTGCCTCATAGGAGGACCTTGATATGACAGACGAGAGAGTGTGGATTTTGGCAATACGTTCAGAGATGATCCAGTGTCCACCAGTACATTGGACATTGCATCAGATTTGCAATTCATAGATATATGTAAGGCCATGTTGTGGTCTCTTCCCTCCTCAGGGAGATCAGCGTCACAAAAGCTCAGAGTGTTGCAAGCGGTAATGTTTGCAACAATGCTATCAAATTGTTCCAAGGTGACGTCGTGATCAACGTACGCCAGGTCCAAGACTTTCTGCAGAGACTCCCTATGAGGCTCTGAGTTCAGCAATAGAGAAAGAATGGAGATCTTGGAGGGCGTGTGTAGAAGCTGGTCTACAATATTGTACTCGCTCTTTCTGATAAGCCTCAGCATCTCATCAGATTCTTCATCAACAATGCCACTCGGGCCATCTGAAGAAACAGGAGTCTTTTGTACAGACGAGGAGGGTTTGGCAACATCAAGTGCCGGATTCTGAACATTCACAGCATTCCCTACGGGATGTACAACAGATTCAGAAGCAACAGCCTTAGCAGGCGCAGAAAAGACACGACCACTGCGGGTCAATCCACTAACATCAGCAATAGTGGTCACAGAAGTTGACGGCAGAGGTACCTCAACCCCATCCTGGACAGCAACAGGACTATACCTGAAAGGTACAGCTTTATCAGATGAATACGGCACAGGGCCAGCTGGTTTGATGATCAAAGCAGGGGATGCCTTAGGCTTGTTGCTATTGTAACGAATAACAACGGGCTCAGGCAATTTGAACACCGGGGAGATGACACTCACTTCGGGCTCAACCACATCCACATTGCGATTCTGGAGAATCTCAATGGTACCTTCATTCAACAACATTTGCAATTCGCGGCGGACTTGGTCACAACCCAAGCGATTAACAGAACAGACACGGCACTTATCGTGGTTATGCTCCAAATAGCTGTGCTGGCACAGCATTTTATGTAAATAAACCAACGACTGCCGGATATGGCTGACATACTTCACCTTGTACTTCCCAAGGTCTTCCTGGATCATATTCACAGATTTCCCATGCGAAGGCAATGGGTTCCTGGTGACGTTAGGGTTGGAGTCTTCAAAACTCAGAATTCCGCTTCTCATAAGGTCTTGAACCTTATTCTTCAGCGGGAAGCAATTCTCAACGTTGTGGCCCGGAGCACCGGAATGGTAGACACAATGCTGGTCTGGTTTGTACCACCATTGCGGGTTTGCAGGAATAGCAGGAGGATCCCTGGGAGAAACCAACTTCCTCTCCAACAAGGAGGGATAAAGCTCTGTATATGTCATCGGAATCGGGTCGAAGCTAACCTTCTTCCTATCATAGTTCACATTTGCCTGATTGGTTGTACTTCCACGAGGCTGGTAAGCCTGTTGCTGTGGACGCTGCTGTTGCTGGTATTGCGGTTGTGGGTATTGCTGCTGATGCTGATACTGTTGAGCATTATCCTTGAATACAGGTGCCACACTGGCCACTTGATGCTGATGTCTGGAATGACGTGCAGGCTTCCTCTGAACAGAGGGTCTTCGATGTTTCGGCTGAGACTGCACAGCATGAGCTTCACCTTCTTTCCTCTTAAACGCCCCATACCGTTTAGAGGAAGAACCATCATCTTTAGACAACCGTCCCTCACGGACGCCTTCTTCCAGACGCATCCCCATGTTCACCATCTCGGTGAAATCAGAGGGAGCGCTGGCCACCATTCTCTCATAATAAAATGACCCAAGAGTCTTCAGAAAGATCTTGGTCATCTCTTTCTCTTCTAATGGTGGAGTAATTTGAGCTGCCAGCTCACGCCATCTCTGGGCGTACTCCTTGAACGACTCTTTGTCCTTTTGTGACATAGACCTGAGTTGATCTCTGTCAGGCGCCATGTCAACATTGTATTTGTATTGCTTGACGAAAGCTTCGCCAAGATCATTGAAAGAGCGGATGTTGACGCTGTCTAGACTCATATACCAACGGAGAGCAGCACCAGACAAACTGTCTTGAAAGTAGTGGATCAAGAGTTGATCGTTGTCTGTCTGCGTGGACATCTTTCTGGCATACATGACTAAGTGTGCCAAAGGACAAGTGTTCCCTTTATACTTCTCAAAGTCTGGGACCTTGAATTTAACTGGTATTTTAACACCGGGAACTAGACAAAGTTCGGCTGCTGACTTGCCGAAGAGATCTTTGCCTCTGAGAGTTCTCAATTCCTTTCTCAGCTCGAGGAATTGATCGTTCATTGCATCCATTTTCTCATGTACATCTGAGCCCTCAGACGCTTCGGAGTGATAAATGGTGTCGTCTACCCTCGGCATGGTATGCACGACAGGAGGAACAGGAATAGGGACCGGGCTAGATGCCGGCATTTGAGCGAATGTTGGAGCTGGCAGATCAGGCATAAAGCCAGGAGGCATCCCCCAAGGAAAACCGGGAGGCATGGCATTAGGCTGCTGGGCACTGACAGGCACCGATGAAGTAGTTATCTCTGATATAACCGTCCGCTGAACCGGAGTTGCTGGTTGTTGAGGAGCAGGCTGATTCTGGGCAGCAAGAAGTTGCTCCATCAGAGCGCCAAGTCTGGCGACTTCATCCCTTAAACTCTGGTTCTCTTGTTCCAATTGCTCCATAATCCTTGCAGAGTTGACCCTTGTATAATACCGGTGAGTCAGCTTGTCTTCAAAATAAATGAAGAGCAGGGGGTTAGAACCAGAAGACCAGAAAAACGGGTACCTGTTTATGCAAGAATGATGCATGCAATGCTCGTGCAAATGTTTTGATTTTCAAGGAACCCTTAGGGTACATTTGCAATATTTTGAATATTAAACATTTTAATTGCTCATGGAAAATATTTCATTCAAAATATTAAGACAAAGAAGTACAGCATTCTTTTAAATATTACAAAGAGAAAAGGTAAATAACATCCTATGGATCCCTATTGGCTCGGGATGCTGGAAGACGAGAAGTGTACAACTTCTTGATCTCTCTCTCATAGGCAGCCTCCATATCAGCCTTCTCCTTTGCAAGTTGATCATACTTCCTTTTCCAGAATTTGGAAGACTGAGGAAGCAGAGAAGTCCAAGTGTCGTTCGGATCATCGATCACTCGGTGCTCGAGAAATTCAATCATAGCATCCTTCTCCTTGAGCTGCTGCAGCAATTCCTCTCTCTCGCGGATCCAGGCACGCGAAAGGTCTTCTTCTCTCAACTCCTCTACACGTTGGGTAGGGAGGGTTGAAGGCCCAGCCACATCCAACAGTGCAGGTCTCGGATGATCGTATGGCATCAGATAGGTAGCAGCCCTCTGTCTGACCCAAGAGGTGTATGGCTCCAAAGCAATGCAGTTCTTTGGACCCAATTCATTCCTACTCTTTATGCGAATATTGCGCCAAGCGCGGACAAATCTGGCTTTCAGGCCTTGGGGATCTTTACCCTCCTGAAAGAACACACCTTCTAACAGAATGTTATGGGGTTTATCCTTTAGGGGGAACCCAAGCTGACGACGTGCAAGCGTAGGGTTGTAGGTAATCCCACCACATGTACCAAGAAGAGGCACATTGGGGAATTCACCACAGGAATTGATGATCTGGACGGTATCGTACACGCGATCATACCAGGTGATATCATCATTGGTGAGAGACATAAGTCTCTGAGACCACCGTAGACATCCCTTGTTCTCCTTGAAAGCGACTGTCTGAGGCAAGTGCGAAATAAACCACTTGTATAGCAGGGGTAAACAGCAGACAATGACTCCTCCATTCTTCATATTCCTCAGATGCAAGGAGACATATGCATCACCCAACAAGGTCGGAACCGGATTAAGGACTGAAAAGATCCTAATGGCGTTCATGTCGACGAACTTGTCGAAGTTGGGAAATAGCACCAATCCATAGATAAGCAATACGAATAGAGCCTCAAAGGCATCCTCACTCATGGCCTTCCCATAAAAGGTAGCTTGGGCAATGAGGAACTCGGAAGGAAAACCTTGAATTCCGCCTTTGGTAGTCAGATTAGCTCTAATCAGATCTTCATCTATGTGCAACAAACTGGAAATCTCTCGAGCAGATGGAATACTCTCTAAGCCACTGAACGGCATTTGATCCAGAATAGGAATCCCAATAAGGTGAGAGTATTCTTCCAAAGTCGGCAACAACTGGAAATCCGGAAATAAGAAGCAATGATAGAGCGGATCATAGAACTGAGCAAGAGTGCTCATCAATCCCTCATCCACCTGAGTAGTCAGCAACGGCAGAAGCTTCCCATAACGAGCTTTGAAACCCAAGGGATCTAATACATACGATGTCAGATTCCTTAACTCTTTTACATCGGGCTGCTTAAAGCTGTACTTCTTTGTATGCCTTTTAGGTCTTTCCATGTCTGAAAATTTTGCAAATAACCCTTTAAGTTCCTTGAAAATTTTCTCTTTTGATGACATGAATGCGGATGAATGCGTGAATGCATGAATGCAACAAACACACTCAAGGATCAAACAAAGCACACCAAACAAAGGTCGTGGGAAAGCTCTATGTATCCCTAATATCAATCATCCATTTTGGTGGATTTAGGTTTTCACCTTATCGACACCCAAGTTCCATTGATATTAACGGTACATGAACCGGTTCAAACATTCCTAATATCAACCAGCCGCTTTGGTGGATTTAGGTTTTACACCTGATCCGGGATCCATTGATATTAACAATGTTTGAACGACTCAACCACGAATCACGGGTTTGTTGAGAGTCACGAGCATGAGGTCTCGGTTAAGAACCACCCAAAGGGAGTGTACTAGGGTTTAAACCTGCCAGACATGTTCTACCAGAGGTTCCCATAATCATCGTTCCATCTTTCGAATATTATCGGAGGAACGAATACTCGTATTCCAAGAATATTCTCAAGAGAAACTCTTATGAGTGTAGTATCGCGTAACAATCGTATCAGAACTGACATCTGAACGACCTCCGCACTACGGTCCTAAAAATAGGCCAAGATGGGTTTGGTAAACTAAGGTCCTTGGCTTCTGCGGAACATGATTGAAAGAATAATGCCTAACCACAAATAACTTGTGTGACATTATTAGTTCAACATGACCTCCACCAAGTGAATGGACTCGCAAGTCAACTGGCTAAGGACTACTCCACACCAGTCGACAAGACTATGCCATTCTCCTATCCTAGAGAGCTCTCGAGTTCGGGTACAGAACTCATCTCACAGATCACCAAAGCAAACAGCAAATGTATATCAAGCAATTCACACATTACAATCAATACATTCATCCCAAATTGTACAAAAATATGTCAAAGGACAAATAATAATATATCACAACAAGGGTGAAAAGTAGGCAATACCACCAGGGATTCTGGGTTCGGTCCCCAGCAGAGTCGCCACTTTTCTGTAGCGGTGTATTCGTCGCTATATGATCTATCGATTAAATCATAAGCTAAGAGATACATGAAAAATTTCGAGTCGCCACCGCACTTTTATTTATCCAAAGGATTGGCTAAAAAGCGAACAAAAGCCTAAGAAGTTTTACACGTAGAAAACTAATAAAAAGATCAGAGATTCTGGGTAAGGGGTAAATTACGCAATGGGAAGGTGTTAGGCACCCACTACGTCCTAGGTACTCCTAGGGAGCCCTTTTCACACTTGTTATGCTAAATTGTTATTTGTTATGACAAAAAAGATTGTGCAAACATGATTGGGATGATGAGAAAAGAATATACATTTTTATTATTATTGGGTTCGAACGGATGAACCCGTTGCCTACGTACCTTCCATCAAAGGTAAGGATCAGAACGCCGTAGTTCGGCTAAAAGATTTCCAAAAGTGGGTTAGGTTCAATTTTAAACACAAACCCTAGGTCTTACGTTATCCACGGGAGAAAACTCAACCTTATACAAACAACAACGTCCACCATGTGAGAACAGCTTCAACTGGCCAGAGAGGGGTTAACCCTATAATAGGCGAGGAAGACTTACAATTCAATCACTAAAGACAGAAGGTGAGATTAACATCAACCACTAAGATAAATCAAACCTATAGCTCATGTATGAAAAGATTAATGGACAAAGCCAAAACAAGTGAATGAGTGAAGTTAATTGATTGTGATTATGAAAATGAGGTCAAAGTATGATTAGGATTAATTCAAATAAGTATTATGAAATGGAGTTTGAAAAAGGGTCAAGGACTTGAGTCCAGGTTTTTAGTTAGAAAACATGAAGATGTTTGCACAACACTTATGTCAAATTTGAAAGATAAAGTGTGAAAAGGTTCTAAGACGCAATGAATGATGAATGGATGAGGATGGAAAGTAAAACTTCTTAGAAGGTTCACTTCTTGAAATCATATAGCAGATGATTCAAGTGTGTCCTTTGGAATATCAATTAATAATAATAAACAAGCAAAGCAAGCAAAAGCGGATATCGGATGCCAATCAATGGTCTTATACCAATCTCCTAAAACAAAATGGGATATCAGAAGCCACTCAATGGACTTACACTAATCTCCACAGGCAAAGAAATAAAAGCGGATACCGGATACCAATAAATGGATTTACACCAGTCTCCTAAAACAGAAATAGGATATCAGATGCCACTCAATGGACTTACACCAATCTCCTCAAAAGAAAAACAAAGATGAGAAACGGAAGTTAACTGCCAATCTATCTGGACTTAGGTTAACTCCCCAGTATGCTCACAGGAAATCCAAGGCCACATCACAGGGACTTACAATGGATCCTCCCATACAAGAACAAAAGCAACAATATGATCACAGGTATGCAAATGCCAACTTACAGGGACTTATAATTGCAACCTCTCACACAAACAGATGAACAAACTATGATCACAGGAAAGCAGATGCCAACTTACAGGGACTTATAACTGTATCCTCACATACAAACAGATAAACAGAAGATATGAGTAACCAATGAGGTCTTACACTCTATCCTTCCATATCATAGGAGCAAATGCCAAGGCAATGGACTTACAATTGTCCTCCATGGGCAAACAACAATAATAAAAGCCACACAAACAAATGATATGATCATGCACTAATGGCAATTGATGATGATGATAAATGCATAGCATATAGGCAAACAAGTGCACATGAAGCAATCAATCAATCAATGAATATCAAACAGCACACTCTATAGCCAAACAATGGGGGCTCACACAAGAGGGTTTGACTTTAAAAGTCCACTGTAATGGGTAAAGGTCGCTCTTAACCTGGCCATTGAGGGGCTCAGGTGAAGCAGATGAAAAGGAGATGAGGGGTGTGCCTCATTGCTTCAATCTCATATCAGAGAGAGCATCAAAGAAAGTGTGGGAGTTCAGAAAGTAGGAACTCTCTCCACATTATTGACTCGATTAGATTTTGGGTATTTATCTCAATGCTCAACCATGTAATGGGAGCAAAGAGAGGACACACTGAATAGTGGGGGATAGATTACTTATCCCTACCTTCCACCAATTGCCTTACTTGAAGGACTTTTCCTGCTTAGGACAAATATAAACACACACAGGCATTGCCTCTTAAGGAGGACTTCAGACAGTTTGCCCGGTCAAATAACAGACCGGGTCTCCAGACTACATGAAGAAGAAGTAATTATACCTCAAAGCAAATGCTAAAAAGCAAAGCAAGCAAGCAAGTTCAAAGAACTTAAGCAACTAAAGCACCTGCAAAAGTCAAACTCATTAGTAAACAAGTCAACAGTCAAAATCAAAGGAAATAAACCAAAAGTCAACCACAGAGGGACCAATTGTGCTAGGCACAAAGACTCAAGCATATGAGTCACCTGCAAAACAAAGGTTAGCAAATCATATAATTCAACTCAAACAAATATTTGAATGATCCTCGAGGCATTGGTGCTTAACCTGAAACAGATGAACTCAACATAAGCTTAGAAGACCACTAGGGCTAGCCTAGGGTCAAAGATGAAAGAAAAAGTCAAGGCAGCAAGACAAAGTCAACCCAAACCAAGTCTAAACATTCAAGAAGCATTCTCAATTGGATTCATAATAAAATCATGCATCATGGTCATTTCATATGCAAAAGGATGCAAAGCATGGCAAGAGAAGCATACAAAAGTCAACAGCAAAGACTTCATTCAAAAATCAACTCAAACAAATTCAAAAATCATGAAATAAACCACACTCAATCCTAACATCTAACATGGTATACATGTCAAATTTCATTGCATTTGGATGAGAGGAAGGCAGTCAACAAAAATCATGAAGTCAAACCAAATTCAAGTAAGCATGGTGAAAGTCAACAAACATGGGTCAACTTCAAAAAATCATATCAATTTGAAAACAGAAGAGAAATGAATGAAATTTACACCAATGCAAAGCTTGAGATGTCTAGTTATCACATATGAAATTTCATGATCATACAATAAGATTTGAGAATTTCACAACAGATTTGGCAAGGCATAGCACAAAAAGTCAACAAATGACCAAGCATGGAAGAAAATTCTCAATTAAATGGAAAACAGCATGATTAATTCCAAGAAAATTCACATACAAACTAGACATGCAAGGGATCATTCATGCAAAATTTGGGATCATTTGGATAAGAGGAAGCATGTGAACAAAAATCATACATTTGCATATCATTGGTGTGACACGAATTGTCACACCCTAATTCAAAAATTCATATCTATCAAACCACAAATGAGAAATCCACAAACTTTATATGGAAATGAAGGTCAGTGTGTCTAGTTCTACCACAAAAATTTTCAAAGGCAATGGATGCAATATGACAATTTCACAATTGAAATGGCACAATGTATCATTTTGGCATACATGTGAAGAAAATAATTATCATAAAAAATCCAGCCAATGAAAAAATCATTAAAAATCACAATTAAAAACTAGACTCAATCATGAACATGATGGAAAAAGAATCATAATTTTTGGATGAAAAATGAATTAGAAAATAATTGTTGAAGTTGGATGAAATAATGTAGTAAGCATGAACAAAAGGCAAGGCAATTGGTCAACACAAGGGTCAACCGTGGCAGAGTTGGTAATATCCGCCTCACTTACTCAAAACGACACAGTTTTGGCCTGCACAACGAAATGTTGTGATTGGCCAGTTCCCAATGGAACAGTAGCAACATCAACAGCAGCCAATGGCATTCGAAAATTCTGGGCAACAAACATGTCCATGTAACCTAGGGTTCGGCTGATACAGCATGCCATTTCCAATCAAAATCACAGCCATCAAAAATCATAGCTCATGAACAAACACGGTAATGATACAACCACACTCATGCACACTTAAACGGTTCAAACCATACACATTCATGCAGAATTCTGGGCAAGGTTTTAAGGTTTCAGAACAGCAGCAAAATGGTTCCAGCATGGTAAGAAAATGAATCATGAACAACAACATCAAACACTAACAGCCAGCATACTCATGTTGTCACCAACATCAAACAAAATGTCTCGGCTAAAACACACAATCAGCACAGCCTACAAGCATCATCCCCAAGCTCAAAATCAATTGAAATTCGAACAAGGCAACAACAGCAACAAATAATCAATTATGAACAGAATAAAACTACCCAGCCTCAATACTCATGCAACAACTAACATCCACTAACATCACTCACCAACAGCATAAGCACAATCATGGGGATTTCAAAGGCAGAGTTCTAGGTTCAAGCATAAACAGCATGATTGGCATTTGCAGCATGTATTCATGTTTATCATGTAATCAAACAAAACAAAACAACAGCAGCAACATGTTTCAAAATTGCAGCATGGTATAGCACAGCTTTCAACACAAATCACATGGTTTTTCTGAGCAAGTTCATGAGGTTCCAAAGTAGCAGTATATGTTTATCAGCATCATGTCAAACAAAACAACAGTACATGACAGCATATAAATAGCAAGCAGTATATTTCATCATTGTCATGTAATCATCGTAACAGCATCAAGCAGACAGCAATGGTGCAGTAACAGTAGGTTCATGCAATGTCCAAAACAGCCAATAAACCAAACACAACAAGTACAATTCATGTAGTTTTTATGAGCAATGTTCAGGAAAATTCAAACAGCAGCATTGGCATATTCATCATCAATATGTAATCATCAAAACAACAGCACATAACAGCATGGCAGTTGTTCTCAACATTATCATAACAGCAGCAAGCACACAATGGCAGGGCAAGCAGCATGATACCATCATCATTCAAACAGCAGACCAAATAACAGTACACACCAATATGGATTTTAGCAATAGCAGCACATGACCATAAGGATTTTTGAGCATGTTCAAGGTTGCAATGACAGCAGGACATTAACAGCCTGGTTAAGCATCATTCAATAACAAAGCAAGACATGAAACATGGGAAAATTCTGTGCATATTCATGACTCAAGCATAACAGTAGCAGGGTATGCTCATCAAATCATGTAATCATCAAGAACAATAGCAAGCTAGCAGCATGGCATTGGCAACTTCAAGCTCATGTTCATGAACAACAATCAACAAACAACATCAAAATCATGGGAAGTTTTGGGCAGCTCATAAATTTGGGCAAGGATAAGGTTTTAGTCATGGACAGCCTGTGTTCATCACCATCAAGTAATCACTTGGAACCCAGCAGAAACAACTAGTTAGGGCAAGGAGGTACTGTCATGATGCAGTAGCATCAATCAACAACAAAACAAAACAGCATAGCACAGTAGGTTCATGCAAATATCATGCAACATTGAACAACCAACACCAAACACAACAAACACAATGCAATGGATTTTCTGAGCATGTTTATGAGATTCAAAACTGCAGCAGGTTTTAGCAAGCAAAACATCAAGTTCATGTTTCATCACCATCAAACCAAACAAGTTTTGAGCAACAACACATAAATGACATAGCATTAGCACTTATGTAGCATCACAACAGCAACACACACAACAGCATAGTTCATTGTCTTCGTGGTACCAACAACATCAAACATCATGTGTTCAATCATTCAATCAACAACTTTCAAACAAAGTCAAACAATAACATGGCATTAGTGTTCAGGTCACAACATTTAGCAACAAACAAACACACACCTCACATGAATTTCTGGACAGAACCATGGATTATGCAACAGCAGTACTCATCATCATCATGAGCTTGAAAATTCAAGATGTTCAGAAAACAAAATCACACATACTAACATCATCATTAAACATCCAACAACAAGAATATCAAGTCCAAATTCATTAAATCAACCCCAGCAATGCAAATCGACCAAAAGTTCATTTGTAACAAGAAAAAGAAAAGCAGATTTCTCCATCAAGAGAACACCATTTCAAACAAACTTTATTTCCTTAGAATCAGCATAAGATGATCTTTCATGAACATATCATAGCATTGCATATAATGGAAGTCGATTCACTTACTTGTTCTTGAAGAAAAATGTGAAACAGTGGCCCTTGGTGTGTGATAGCTTGAAACAGGTGAAGACCTTGGCTCTAAATGATGGATGATAACTCGTTTCAACTCACACTTGCTTGGACTTCTTCAAAACTCTAAACTGCCATGGTGAGTTCTTTGGAAAACAGAAAATGATGAAGGCTGGACAGATGAAATTGTATGGTTCACAGAAGCTCACCAAAGTGTTTTTGTGGAGAAACAATGAAGGGGATTCTAGGGTTTTCAGTGTTTTGTGCAGAAAAACCAATTTGGCCAAAATGCAAGAAGAGAGAATATCTGTTTTTTTGTGTGGTAGGCTGAGAAAAACTAGGGTTGGAAACAGAAAATGAAGGCTTAAATATCATCTGTTAATCATCATTTAATCATGTGGTAAATTGGTTTTGTGTGTAATGATCATTTTGCAAATTGCTAATTGTGGAACAAGTGAAAATGGTGGGTGTGTTTGTCTGCACAAATGGGCTGGAAAGGCTGCTAGCAGACCAAACAAAATGCTGCTTGTGGTTGTACAGAAAATGCTGTACTATATTTGCTTTTGTGAAGCCAATTGCCAATTTTGTCAATTTTGCATTTTAATTCAAAATGATGGGAAAATGGTGGTATGATGATGGTTTAAGGGTTGGAACAAGTCACAAATATTGTATGGAACATTTCCCAATTGACCAAATCAAGAAAAAGTCAAAAACCCAAAAAGTCAAAGTTTGGTCAAACTTTGAATTTAAATGCAAAAGGTCCAAAAATGCCATTTTGAATGGTAAGGTTTTAGGTCATGAAATTTATATTTTTGGAAAGAGGATGAAAAATGTGGTTTGTAGGAAAAAACCCCACCAAATTTGGCCTTATGGTTTGGGAGATATGGCTTGTTGAAGTTCAAAAATTGGTGAAAATGATTTGATCATATCTTGACAACCACACATGGGATTTTGATGTTCTTGGACTTTTTGAAAATGAGAGAACAAGATCTTCAACTTTCATGTTGGGCAAAAATTCATTTGGAGCTTGTATCATGAAGTAAGTTTAAGATCAAGAAGTTTCCATTTTTGGCAGTTGAAATTACAGGTCCGCTTTCTATTTCTGGAAAATTTCTGATTTCACTTGATTTTCTTCCATGATGAGGTTGAACATGATAGATGAGGCTTAGATGAGCATGAATGAACTCCTTCAAATCAATTCTTTTCATCAAATCCTGATTAAATCAACCGTTGACCAAGTTTGACTTTCTGTTGACTTTTCTAGGGTTTTGAGTGACTGAACTTCTTCTGATGAATTCCAAACCCTAATTCCTTGAGACCTTGACTTCAAATGATGTCTCAAGATGTATGAACCTTTGATTAATGATCATGGTGCCCAAATTCTGCAAGAATGGCCACCATCCATTGCTTTGACTGACTGTTGACTGTCTTTGACCTAATTGCTTCATCTGCAATCAACAAGGTTAGCTGACAATATTTTGTACTTTTTGGTTAGTAAACATGTGAAAAGCAAAGATATACAAATGCAAAGTATGCTTGGTGATCAAGAAACAAACCCACAAGGCAATCTATCCACTAGGAGGGAAGCAAAGGCATGCAATGATCCTTGAGGTTATGATATGAATGATATGGGCCATGAGGGATCTTAGGGCCCAAAATTGGGGTCTTACACCATGGTTGCCCCAACCTGTTGGGTATTTGAATAAATTCACCTCAATATGAATTTGAAGCGGTTTAACCATACCATGCACTTGAGACGTCCTGACGTAGTATTAGCCTTGGAGATATTCTTCCTTGACTAATAGACCCTTGGAATGATATGCCCCCGACGAAATATTTTTTGGAGCGGTTTCTTTTGATCAAGCCTTGTTGCGGTTTTCCCCAGATTGATTAAGCTTTAGAGGGTATTTCCCGAAAAGGAACTTGGATCCCATCACGTTGTAGTATGACTTTGATATGGACTTCCCCAGTTAATGAATCTTGGAAAGTATGTCCTTGATTATTAGGGTCTGGAGGAGTACCCTAAGAAGGAACTTGGATCCCATAATGTTGCGATATGACCTTTATATGAGTTGCCCAAATATTTGAACCTTTGAAAAGTATACCCCCAATAGATGACTTTTTGGAGTGATTGGCCTCTTTATGCCCTTGAGTTGGTATGCCCCAGTATGAGAGTCTTGAAAGGTATGCCTCTTATTATGAGGGTGTAATACCCCAAAATTTACCCTTCATTTTTCCTGGAAGCATGGGATTATGTTTTACACTTCATTAGCATCATATTAGGTCATACTCATTGCATACTGCATTAGTGACATGGAGATCAGGTTTTGATCGATCACTCCTTAACAGAAGGAGCCCACACAAAGCAAAATTGAGAATTGGACTTCATTTTCTAAGTATACAAGTCTCAAGGGTCTCAGGGGGGGTCCAAGTATCTTATTATGGTCCTCAGTTCATCAGTGAAGGATTCAAAGCTATTAGAGTGCTCATCTGGATTTAATCAGAAATTAGGGTTTCATGGCTACTTGCAACAGGCAATGTTTGGTTGGAAGTAGAGGAACTCATCCATGTCATGATTAGAGAGGCATCTTGGCCTAGGAAGATTCACAAATTTCTCAGAAAGATCCATTGGCAATCAGTGCAATCAGTTCCTGATCATTTTGCCCTAAAACTAGGGTTTGGTATAAAATCAGTTTATTTCTGATTCTTTGGGTGAAACTCTTTTCCATGGCCCTCCATATGTCCACAAGGGTCTACATACAAAAAATCAGCTCTTTATTTGAGCTAGAAGTGCTTCAATTGATCAATGGAATCGGGAATCAGACAGTTTGGGAAAAGTCAACTATGGGGCCAGAAAAGTCAACTCCTGACATTTTGAGAGTGTAATCTCAAAATCCATGCCTAGGGGATCCTACATGTGAAATTTGATCAAGGTTTCATCATGGATTCATCATTTAATCAGGTATTGGAAAAGTTACTTAATTTGGAAATGGTTGACTTTCCATTTAGGGCAAGTTTTCATGATCGTTGCACTCACTTTAAGCCCATTTTTCATCAACATAAAAGCTCCATTTGAAAATTTCTCCAACATGAAAGTTGTTCCTCTTGTTCCAAGCTTCCTATAGATATAAAGTTTGCTCCATTTGGATTAGAATTGAGAAAGTTATGCTTAGTCAAAGTGAGACATTTATTTAGGACACTTAGAAAAATTTCTAAGTCCAAAATCTTCAAAATTTGTCAAGACTTCTTGGCCAGTTTTCTTGCACTTCAAGGAATTATTTGGAAATATTTTATTCACAACAATTGTACCTTGCCATGTCCTCTTTCACATCCTTTTGGAATTATCTCATTTGGATCAATGGTTTGAGAGATACATTCATTTAAAGTGGGCACCATGACTTGATTTTCTAGGCAGATTTTGGGTCTGACTGGCCCAATCAGATTTTCTAAGCATGCTGCACAAACCAGTCGCGTTTTTTACCTCTTTTGGCCATGCATTGGACATCCATTCACTTAAGTTTGGTCCAAAATAACAACATTTTACACCTCACTTCACACTTTTATTCTTATGGATAAATCACATATTAAAAAGCCCATGAGAACACCTAATCCACCCTATTTAAGAAGCTGAAACCCTAACCCTAAAGGAGCATTGGAATTTCATGGCAAGGAGGCAAAGCTTAATCACATATCATATTCCATTCCACTTCTATTTTCCATTAGATAATCATCTCTTCCATGGCCATGTTTTGATATATCTACGCTTGCTTACCATGTTCATCACCATTAATCCTTCCATTTTCATATTTCTTTTTCTTATTTAAAATATTTTCTTCGCCCATAAAATTACCCAAAAATATTTTTCACTTTTCTTAACGTTTTATTTAATTTTATATAATTTTTTATTTTCGTATTTTTTTAATATTAATATTTTATTTTAATTATTTATTCCAAATGGTCCATTTTAACACACTTTTTTTTATTGATTTTTTATTTTTATGACTTAAAATAATTGTTACCATTTGATTTTTGGGGTGAAGGTTGAACACTATCTCATGGTCAACCTGACCTTTTCTTGATATTTTATTTCACATTTTCAATTTATTTTGGATTTATTTCTAACCTAGTCTTATTAATTGACTTTTGGTTTGACCTATGTTTTGTTTTAATTAATTCATGTGCCAATTTTTGTTATTTTTCAAACTTTTTGGGGGATGATGATGTCATGACCCCACGTTTTTTACTTTAATTTTTCATAATTTTCTTGATTAATTTACTATTTATTATTGATTTATTTCTAACCTAGTCTTATTAATTGACTTTTGGTTTGACCTATGTTTTGTTTTAATTAATTCACGTGCCAATTTCCATTATTTTTAAAATCTTTTTCGGGGATGATGATGTCCTGACACCACATCATTTAGTTTAATTTTTCATAATTTTCTTGATTAATTTGCTATTTATTTGTTATTTTTCAAGTTGACTTGAATTTTCAGTTGACTTCTTTATGATCGATGTTTGACTTAGGGATTGCTTATGGCAATTGAAGAGATCTTTTGATCCTCCCTTGTTCATATCATATGCCATGTATTAGAGGCCTTTTACCTTGATTTTATTTGGTCCTTACCTCATTTCCTGATTAAATTATTCAGTGGACCCTTCGTGTGTATATTTTCATCTATTTGATTCATCTGTTATCTTTTATACTTGTTTCTCTCATTCATGCTTTCTATTGCTTGATTATTTAACATGTTCATACTCCCATGCGTTGTTTAAATGCTCCATTATTTGATTCTTTGGTTCGATTATATATTGTTTATTTATCTGATCTGATTGATAACTGTTGCCTACTTGTATGGTGTATGAGGCATATATTCTTATTGTTTGTTTGCCATGAACAATCCCCATTCATAACAAATGTACCCCTCTCCCATAAAGTGTATAATATTTATTTCTTCATTTCTTTAGTCACCTGTTAATACAAGAATTAAAACGAACATCCGATAACCATTTCAAAATAAGTTCAAAAGCTCGACCCAACGTCGAGTAATCATTTTCAAAACTTAACAGAACCAGCACGCATTCATCCATCCTCTTATAAGTCGATTTCCTCAGGCATCGCCATCTACCTGTAAGTCGATTGTCTCCGGCATCGCCGTCTACCCTTATCCGTAACTCCTCTTTGCGCTCCATCCGTCGACTCTTGTTCCGTTTAGGTAACACCCATTAGGTAGAACCCTTTGTATGATAACATAGGTAGAATTCCCTTATTCTTTGCATGCTAACATTAGGTAGATGTTCCCCTTTGTAAATCCTAACACATAGGTCCATATTGCATGACAACTCTAGAGCAGAGCCTCCCCACTTTTAGACCTTCCGCGCGTCTCCGATCTTGTGGCATGTCAGTCCATTCTATTGCAAAGAGGTAACTGCCTAAGACTCGATTCAATGAGCTGCGACACCTACTGCTAGGACGTTGAACACACTGCCCACCCTCCTTTGACACAGCTGGTGTCCTCTTTTGTAAGTCCATGTTCAGATGGTAATCCTTAACCCCTAGTTAACCAAACTACGTTTTGCTCTGATTCTCATTCCAGATGAGATACGTAAACATAAGACGCGACGTCTTACCGAGCACACTTCTCTTTAACCCATATGTAGCCGAGCTACGAAGACTCTGATTCTCATACTCAGATGAGATACGTAGGTAGTGGATGCGACATCCTTGCGAGTCATTTTCTTTTAACCTTCCTTTTAGTAAATAGTACTTTAGATATACCTACACCCTTTAGACTAGAACAACACTTATGAAAAGGGCTCCCAAGGAGTACCTAGGATGTTTTGGGTGCTTAAAATCTTCCCATTGCATAACCAACCCCCTTACCCAGATCTTTGACATTTTTACTAGTTTTTTATTCGATAAAACTTTTAGGTTTTTTTCGCTTTCTAACCATTCCTTTGGATAAATAGAAGTGCGATGGCGACTCGACTTGTATGGTTTACCTTGGATTTAGTCAATATCTCTAATGGTAACGAATACCCCGCTATAGAAAAATGGCGACTCTGCTGGGGACTATCATTTGCCTATTGGGTTTTGCCTACTTTTCATATTTGTTGTATTGTATGGTATATTGCTTTGTGACATATTTTTGTGCAATTTGGGATTACTGTATTGTATGTAATGATTGAATTGTTTGAATATTAATTCCTTGTATGCTTGGTGATCTTTGTGAGATGAGTTCTATACCCGAACTCGAGTGCACTTAGGATAGGAGAATGGCATAGTCTTGTTGACTTGTGTGGAGTTATTCCTTAGCAAGTTGACTTGCAAGCCCATTCACTTGGTGGAGGTTATGTTGGGATCAATAATGTCACACGAGTAGTCGTGGTTAGGCATTACTCTTTCCAATATATGCCTTAGAAGCCAAGGACCTTAGTTTACCACGCCCATCTTGGCCTATTTTTAGGACGTAGTGCGAAGATCGTTCAAGTGTAAGATTTGATAGGATTGTTACACGATACTACACTCATAAGACTCTCTCTTGAGAATATTTTTGGAATACGAGTAGTCGTTTATCCGATAATATCCGAAAGATGGGATGATGACTATGGGAACCTCTTGTAGAACATGATTGTCAGGTTTAACCATAGTACACTCCCTTTGGGTGGTTCTTAACCAAGACTCCATGCTCGTGACTTGCAACAAACCCTTGATTTGTGGTTGATCCGTTCTTGTGTATCCTTAATATCAATGGAACTTAGGTGTTGATAAGGTGTAAACCATAATCCACCAAAATGGATGATTGATATTAAGGATGACTTGATCCATCACATGACTTTTGTGTGGTGTGATTTGCTTGATCCTTGAGTGTGATTGTTGCATCCATGCATTCATGCATTCATACACATCCATATCATCAACAATGAGAAATTTTTCAAGGAACTTAAGAGGTCTATTTGCAAATTTTCAGACATGGATAAGCAAAGAAGGAATACGAAGAAGTACAGTTTCAGACAACCCGACTTGAAAGAGTTAAGGAGTTTGACATCCTATGTATTAGATCCCTTGGAATTCAAGGCTCGTCATGGGAAGCTTCTGTCTATTCTGGCTACTCAAGTGGATGAAGGTCTAATGAGTGTGTTGGTGCAGTTCTATGATCCCTTGTACCGTTGCTTCACTTTTCCGGATTTCCAGCTTTTGCCCACGCTTGAGGAGTATGCCTATCTTGTGGGCATACCCATCCTAGACCAGTTGTCGTTCAGTGGCTTGGAGAGAGTTCCTTCTTCTCAAGAGATTGTTGATCTGTTGTGTATAGATGAATCTATTATTGGTGCTCATATGACTACCAAAGGTGGAATTCAAGGTCTCCCGTCTGATTTCCTCATTGATCAAGCTACTATGTTTGGGAAGGCCATGAGTGAGGACGCCTTTGAGGCCATATTTGTACTTCTCATCTATGGGCTAGTGTTATTCCCCAACATCGACAAGTTTGTGGATGTGAACGCCATTAGGATTTTCTCTACTCTTAATCCCGTTCCTACTCTGTTGGGTGACACTTATTTCTCTTTGCATATGAGGAATGCAAAGGGCGGTGGTACCATTGTGTGTTGTTTGCCTCTATTGTACAAGTGGTTTATTTTGCACTTGCCTCAGACGCTCGCCTTCAAGGAGAACAAAGGATGTCTACGGTGGTCCATGAGACTTATGTCTCTCACTAATGATGATATCTTATGGTACAACCGTGTATATGATGGTGTGCAGATTATCGACTCTTGTGGTGAATTCTCCAATGTACCTCTTCTTGGTACATGCGGTGGAATTAACTACAACCCTATTTTGGCACGTCGTCAGCTTGGGTTCCCCTTAAAGGATAAACCCAATAACATTCTGTTAGAGGGTGTGTTCTTTCAGGAGGGTAAAGATCCCCAAGGCTTGAAGGGCAGGATGGTTCACGCTTGGCGCAATATCCATAAGAAAGGAAGGAAGGAGTTAGGTCCGAAGAACTGTATCGCTTTGGAACCCTATACCTCTTGGGTTAGGAGGAGAGCTTCCGAGTACCTCATGCCTTATGAGTATCCAAGACCTACACCTTTGGTTGTGGCTGGGCCTTCAACCCTTCCTAGCCAAGGAGTAGAGGATTTGAGAGACGAAGACCGTTCGTGTGCTTGGATCCGTGAATGAGAGGAGTTGCTTCAGCAGATCAGAGAGAAGGATGCTTTAATAGAGAAGGCAGATATGGAGGCAGCCTATGAGAGGGAGGTGAAGAGGCTTCGTGCAGCTTATCTTCTGGTCTCGAGGGCTTTGGATGATTGCTTCTAGGGATCCATAGGATGTTCATTTTCCTTCTCTCTTGTATTGTATTTGGTTACCAAGACTGTACTTCTTTGGCGTAGAAACATTTCCAAATATTAATTGACATGATATTTCCGTATGTGGTAAACGTTTAATATTTCCAAAATTTGCAAATAAGACTCTAAAGTTCCTCTGATATAAAAATTAAATCATAAGCATTACATGCATCAGGTTTATCTATTCCTAGGGGTTTATATCTTCTTCTTGATTCTAGTCGGGGTTTTCTTACATTGTTTATCTAATGTGAGACTGGAATCAAGGGGTAGAATACCTTTTGAAATTGATAAACATGTCATTGCATTTGCATATTCATTAGCATGTCTTGCATAACAGGTACTGTAGCGGTGTATTCGTCACCATTGGAAATATTGATTAGATCCAAGGTAAATCATTCAAAGATAAAGTCGCCACCGCACTTCTATTTATCCAAAGGAATGGCTAGAAAGCGAACAAAAGCATAAGAAGTTTTGCAAAGAAAACTAATAAAAGGTCAAAGATCTGGCTAAGGGGGTTGGTTATGTCATGGGAAGGTGTTAGGCACTCACAACATCCTAGGTACTCCTAGGGAGCCCTTTTCACAACTTGTTGTATCAGGTTATTGTTTATGAAATATTTATTGTGCAAACATTGATTGAAGAGATGAGAGAAGAATGTACAAGTTAGTTATTTTTGTGTTTGGATGGATGAACCCATTGCCTACGTACCTTTTCATGAAAGATAAGGATCAAAACGCCGTAGTTCGGCTAAAAGATTTCCAAAAAAAGATGAGTGGATTGATTTTAAACAAAAGCCTTAAGGTCTTTCATTATCAACGGGAGAAAACTCGACCTAAGCCAACAATCCACCATGTGAGAACAACTTCGACATACTAGAGGGGTTAACCCTGTTATCAGTATGGAAGACTTACAATTCGATCACTAAGGATGCGGTGAGATTTACATCAACCACTAAGATAATTCAGATCTATGGCTAATGCATGAAAACTTGATTAGCAAGTGGACAGGGGCCACAAAAGCAATTGAGTGGGTTGAATTAACCAATTAGAATTATTCACAAAGATGAAGTCAAAGTATGAATTAGAGTTCAATTACAATTATTATTATGAAAAGAGAGTTTAAAAATCAGAGGCATGAGGCCTAGGTTTCTAGTTTTGAAAACAGGTGAAAATGTTTGCACAAAAGTTTTCTGGTTTGGGTTATGGATGAAAACAAGGTTCAAGGTTAAGCACAAAAGGGTTAAGGGACAAAGCCACAAATAGGATTTGCTTTCTCAAGATCATAGAAATGGTCCAAGGAAGTTCCTTTGGAATTAGGCAACACAAAGCAATAAGCAAGTAAGCAGGGTCTCATAAGAGAACAACAAAATGGGAAACAGAGTGCCAATCAATGGTCTTACATCCAACTCCACAAACAAGCTGGAAACAGATAGCCAATCAATGGTCTTACATCTAACTCCACAAAAGAAAACAAAATAGGAAACAGATAGCCAATCAATGGTCTTACATCTAGCTCCACACAAGAAACAAAATAGGAAATGGAGTGCCAATCAATGGTCTTATATCCAGCTCCCCAAAAGGAACAAGAAACAGATAGCCAATCAATGGTCTTACATCTGACTCCACAAAACAAACAAAGATGCATGCAAAGCAAACATATGAAAGATGCACAGATAAGCAAACAAGCAATCAATTATCACACTCTATACGTAATCAAGAGGCTCAAGCAAAGTTGGGCTTTAGTCAAGGGGTCATATCGACCTTGACAAACAAGCCAGATATGTAAGGGTGCTAAGGCTCTTAACCACTGACATTGACCGTCAGGGTGAGCAGATGAAAGGTAATGAGGGTTAGACCTCATAGCTCTTAACCCGGCCTGGGTGAGCTTGAATCAAAGAAGGTGTGGGGATCCAGAATGAGGGACCCTATTGTCGCATTATGCGAAAAACCGGCGGGAAACGAAAACAACAGAGCCGCCACCGTGCGTTATTTATCCCAAAAGAGGGAAAGGAAACGCTCGAAGTAAACTTGGAAAAGACATGGTCTCGCTGTTGGTGTAAGCCCTAGAGGCCAATACTTTTGGTACTTGTATCGAATTATTTAAAGGCATTTTCTTTATTATGGTTGATTAGTAAAATCCCTAGAATAGATAGTTCGTTTAATGTATTAAGTGTGACTTAATCATGAGAACACATTAAACATAAGGGCACTGTTCTTAAAGTATCTGTAGTCGAGCTTTAATGTGAAGTGGGATAACATTAAAGCATTAAGACTATTATGTTTGTAGACTGATGATCACATCTCATGGATCATGGATAAAGAGTTATCAAGTCTTAAACATAGGTATGAATATTAGGAGTAATATTTATACCGGATTGACCCGCTATGAGAATACTATATAGAAAGTTATGCAAAGTGTCATAAGTTATTCTCATGGTGATAATAGTGTATACCACTCTTCGACCTGAAACCACTATGGATCCTAGATGTAGAGTTGAGTGCTTTATTGCTGATCCAACGTTGTCCGTAACTGGATGACCATAAAGACAGTTAATGGGTACTCCACGAAGCATGCTGAGGGACATGAGTGTCCTAGATGGAATTTGCCAATCCTGCGTAACAGGATAAATGTCTATGGGCCCAATATTGAACTGGACAAGGGTGACACGGTCTATACCTTGTGTTCAATATAGACATAAGGGCAAAGGGGTAATTATACACATAATTATTATCACAGGAGGTTTTGTCAGATCACATGACATTTTCGTGACTTGGGTAGCAGTGATGTGTTGCTAGATACCACTCACTGTTTATTATGTTAAATGCGTGATTTAATATAATTGCCAACGTCGCGAAAACCTATAGGGTCACACACAAAGGACGGATTGATAAGAGATAGAATAATTAAGGAACATCGTAAGGTACGGTGTACTTAAGCAGAATACGAAATATGGTAAGGTACCAAATACTTAAGTGATTTTGGCATATTATGAGATATAGGCCAAAATGCATTTAAGTGGGCTTTTTGGCTTGAAGCCCACACAAGTGGTTCTATAAATAGAGCTCTTGTGCAAAAGCTTTGTATGGGAATACAACACAACTGAAGAGTTGGAATTTTGTATCTCTCTTTCTCTCACTCAAAGCCTTCATTCACAAACAGCTAGCACTGCGATTGAAGGAATCCGTTCGTGTGGACTGAGTAGAGACGTTGTCATCGTTCAACGTTCGTGATCGCCCCGTGGATCTGTATCAAAGGTTTTGATCATTATCAGAGATCTGCACCAAAGGTTTGAATCGCCACAAGAGGTAACGATTCTATCACTGATCATGCCCATTCGTAAGGATCACTAAATGGAGAAATTTTTAAATTCCGCTGCGCCTCGGATGGCAATTCTCCTACACTCGCGACCAGAGAGAATGGGATCGGGAGTCGGTTATGCGAAGGGAAGGTATTAGCACCCCTACGCATCCGTCGTACTCGACGGGATCCACGCACAAAAGGAAGGAATAAGGTTGCTAAACACTGCTCAAACATCAAACACTGGCTGAAAAGAGACACAGAAAACAAAAGAAACTAACTCGGCAGGATATCGCATCCTGGGCCTACGTAGTCTGTCAGGCACAAACATCAGAGTCAACGTAGTTCGGGACAGGGGAAACGTGCTCGCTAGGATGTCGCATCCTATGCATACGTATCTTCTCGGACTAAAGAAGAATCAGAGCACTCGTAGCTCGGCTAACGCACGCCAAACAAAACCACACAGGAAACCGACTGCCAATCGCTGGACTTACGTCAGACTCCACACAAAGAGGCAAACATGGAAACCGAATGCCAATCGCTGGACTTACATCAGACTCCGAACCAAACACACACACACTGGAAACCAACTGCCAATAGCTGGACTTATGTCGGACTCCAAACAAAGAACCTGGAAACCGAATGCCAATCGCTGGACTTACATCGGACTCCAACCAGAAAAGGAGAAACAACTCACACAAACAAAACAAAAGGGCGCCTGGAGAGATCAGCTCATCTCCTGCCTACGTACCTCATCTGGTATGAGGATCAGGGCGACGTAGTTCCCCTACGCAGGGACAAAGGACTTCTAACCTAACCAGAGGCTGGGAAATGACAAACTAGAAGGGAGACTAACTCGAGCCTAATAGTTATCATGTTAATTCACCATGGTCCTAAGGTTGAGGTTGCTATCTAACTTGCACAGGCAGCAAGCTATCCTAAACAGCACAAACAAAGCAATCATACAAAAGCACAAAGCAAGCACACACACTATATACAAACAGAGGGGCTCAAACAAGGCTAGGCTTTAGTCAAGGGGTCATGTCAACCTCGACAAACAAGCCGCTATATCAGGGTGATGTTAGCTCTTAACCCTAACATTGAGAGTTAGGGGGAAGCAGATGAAATAGGAAGTGAGGGGTGTGCCTCACAGCTCTTATCCCTGGCCTGGGAGAGCTTCAGACAAATGAAGGTGTGGGAGTTCAGAAAGTTGGAACTCTTCTATCCACATGACTGACACAACAAAGATCTTGGGCTATTATCCACAATGCATCAACACAAGGTGTGTGAGCAAAGTGGATGACTCACTGATTAGCAGGAGATGGACTACACATCTCTTGTATCTGCCAATGCCTCTTCACTTAGGAGGTCTTTGATATGTACAGGGGACAAAGATAAACAAACACAAGCATTTCCTCTTAAGGAGGACTTCAGACAGGTGCCTGCCCAAGTAACAGGACAGGTCTTCCAGACTACATGAAGTTAGAGAAATTATACCTCAGTGCTTAAGCTATCAAGCAAAGCAAAAGCAAGTTCACAAAGGAACTATAGCAACTAAGGTACCTGAAAACAATCCAACACAATCAGTATACAACTCAAAAAAGAAAGTCAACAGACAACAGACAGTCAACTGTACACAAGCAATGCATCAAGCAAAGCACAAGCTCCACTCAAAGGAGCTAATCCACCTACAAAACAACTTAATGTTAATCAACATCAATCAAATATCAATCCAAATGAGCAAATGAATCAAACTCCTCAAGGCCATATGCTTCTTGTCCTGAAAACACAACTCAAACATAAGCACTAACCACTAAGATAAAGCCTAGGGTCAAAGGGGGAGAAATAATCCAAAACAGAACATGAAAATTGGCATGAATCAAGCTTAATCAATTAGTAACAATATCCAAGTGGTCTCATATCAATAGCATCAACCAATTTCATTTCACAAAGCACATAAGGCAAAGCATGCAAGTTCAAAGCTCATAGAAGCAAACAGAATGAACCAATCCACATCAACTCAAACATGGTTAAAAAAATCTCAAGAAAAATCATGGTTAAACAGCACACACAACATGATCTACACACCAAAATTCAAGGCATTTGGACAAGTCTAAGCATAGAAAATAAATCCATAAGGCAAGGTATGCACAAACAAGCTCAAACAAGGCACAATTAGATGCATCATCTTAACACAAGCCCAAAACAGAATCCATACATGATAAATGTCTCAAACCAAAGCCATAGCAAACTTAAAAGTGTCTAGAATACATGTACAAAATTTCAAGTTCATATGATAAACATCAAGCATTTCATAAATCATCTAAGATCATGACTTTCAAAAAGTCCAAACATGACCAATCAGCAAAGAAAATCTCAAACAAATTGGAAATGCATTCAAAAATTCTACAAATATTCATGAGTAATCCTAACATCCATAAGAATCATCATGCAAAAAATCTCATCCATTGGCATTGAAATGGCATGGCAAATAAATTCCTCAAGTCAAGCAAGCAAAGGTGTGACACACATTGTCACACCTACCTTAATCATATCATATCTCAACATCCAGAAATGCTAAAAATACAAACTCTATACCA
Organism: Lathyrus oleraceus; assembly: GCF_024323335.1. Lineage (NCBI taxonomy): Eukaryota > Viridiplantae > Streptophyta > Magnoliopsida > Fabales > Fabaceae > Lathyrus > Lathyrus oleraceus. The sequence goes on from NC_066579.1 coordinate 323,166,580, forward strand.
AAATGACCATGAATATGTCTAGTTTAAGCACACAAAATATCAAAGTCATTGGATTAAAATCCATCATTTCACAAGCAAAATGGCAAGGCATGTCAAGAAAACACATGTACACACAATCCCTAGCCAAAATTAAAATCCATGCGTGCAAAATTTCTGGAAAAATCACCATAACATTCTAGAGATCATAAGGAACAAAGTGCAAAAAACCTCATCTCAATTGGATTAATATTCATGAAGTTATGGATTTTTGAAATGAATGAAAAAACTAAAATCACATGAAAGCATGGTATAAGAATGGCATGGTATAACATGGAAATAATGCAAAGCCTAGTTTGAAAACATCCGGAGCCAAGGATCGAACCGCGTGGCAATTTAAACTGAGCACTACTTAAGTGAAACGCACCGTTTCACTTAAGTACATGTGGCGCTGGAAATAAATCTGGACCAATCAATTTAACACCTCAACGCCACGCGTACCAGTGCATGGCCATAAACAGAAAACCGCATGCAACAAGCGCCAAAACAGATCAAATGCATTTCTGGAATTGAAAACCTAAATGTTCATCGTGTTCTTCATCAATTTCCAGGCTCAAGAACATTTTTGCACAGAAATGAAAAACGAATACATCATCATGTTCATCTTTCCAAGCACATCAACAATCAATGATCCATTAATCCTAATTCTCACTAACATGCCTGGATCGAGCAAGATAAGTTTCACACATCAATCTTAAATTCAACCTAACTCACTCATTTCTTGATGAAAATTAACGATTCAAAGCTCAGATTACTCTACATTCAAAGATCTACCACATGCATATCCTAATTTCATGAGTTGTGAGGATCGATTCCTGACCTGAATTGAAGTGCAGAAGTGAATTTGCTTGTTTTAAGTCCTGAAAGGCATAAACAGATGATCTTCAATGCTAGTATGATGATTTGGATGAATGCTGGATGCTCAATCTTGCTTGATGTTGCTCAAATCTACAATGGCCATTGGTGATGCTAGCTTCAACAGTTCAAAAATCAGCTCGAAATCCTTGCAATCTTACTTCAATCCAACTCAATGATGATTCAATCGAGGAAATAGCAAGGTTTGTGGAGAATTTTGCAGAAAAATTGAGAGAGCAAAATGTGAGGATTATGCAATTGGATCTAGATCTGAACCAAAATGAAATGTTAATCCTGAATTCTGTTATGATTATCTTTATATATGAGCTGTTAATGATTCTCCTAATCACAATTAGCCAAATGCAAGTGTATTAGTGAAACGCAAGTGTTATGCAAATTTTGTCAATTCACCCTATATGCATGTGAATGAATGCTACAGTGCATGAATTCAGTGTTAATTCACTTGCAAAATCCATTTGGAGCCAAATGCACATGATGGAATGTGTGGACAATGCATAATTTTCAAATTAGACTTTTCCCTCCAAATTGCAAATGAAAAATGCCAAAATTTTGTAATGGAGATGCATGGTTTTTGATGTATGTTTTGGATAGCTCATGTCAAAATAGAAATGTTACAAAAAGAACCATCTCATTTGGCCTTATGATGTGAAAGTTATCCCCTTTTGAACTTCAAATTTTCTTGACCATGATTGATCCATAACTTCTTAACCATACATGAGAAATTCATGTTCTTGGACTTTTTGGAAAGGGGAGAGCAAGATCTTCAACTTTCATGTTGAACAAAATTTCATTTGAAGCTTTCTTGGACATGTAATCTTGAGGAGAAACCCTTTCCATTTTTGGCAGTTTCAAATTACAGGTCACTTACTATTTTTGGAAACTTTTCATCTGACCTCAAATTCTTCCATGTTGATGTTTGCAATGTCAAATGAGACTTGTGTGGACATGAATGAGGCCTATCTAACCATCTCCCACCTTCAAATCCATGATTGAATGCACAGTTGACTTTGGTTGACTTTCTAGGGTTTCAGATGAACTTCAGCTTGACTGATGAGCTCTGAATATCCAACCTTTGGCCAAACCACTTCAAAATGATCCCTAGGTCATATGAACTCAATGAACCAACCCTAGGGCTTTACTTCCATAGGAAATGCACTTGCTTGCTTGCACAACTGGATCTCCTGGCCAGTCTTGACCTGATGTCTTGCACTTGGGCAATGGACAATGTAATGATATGCAGTGGACAATGTAATGCTAATGACCTAAACATGAAAATGAATGTACAAAATGGGAGGTGCAAATTTGAGGTGCTACAGCTGCCCCTATTCAATCAACTGGGAACCCGAATGGATGAGAGCAACGACTGTCAGACTTTCAGGGTAAACAGGGATTGAATACCAAAGAACCGTAGAAATTTGCACACTGCGGGGATCCAAGAAAGGAAAGTTCACCAACGGGCGCTTCCACTGGGATCTGATATTTATTACTGGGGATTTTTATTTTTTTTTCTCAAAGGTACAGTCACATCCAGACATCGGAAGACGATGAATGGGAAAGAAATCATAACTAGACGTCAACGGACGACTAGGAAAAACTCGACGTTTATCAAAACCAACGGAGAGGTAACCAGACATCAACGGATGACCGCGGGGAAAATACATCTAGATGTCAACGGACAACTAGGAAAAACTCGACGTTTATCGAAACCAACGGAGAGGTAACCAGGCATCAACGGATGACCTGGGAAGGAAAGGGATACAACCAGACGTCAACGGACGACTAGGAAAAACTCGACGTTTATCAAAACCAACGGAGAGGTAACCAGACATTAATGAATGACTGGAAGAGATACAACCATACGCCAGCGGACGTAGTGGGAAAAACTCATCGTTTACCAAAACCAACGGAGAGGTAACTCTACTGGGGACGACCAGGAAAAACTCGACGTTTACCAAAACCAACGGAGAGGTAACCAAACATCAACGGATGAATGCGAAGACTCGACCAGACGTCAACGGACGAAAGGGAGAAGCTCGACGTTTATCGACACCAACGGAGAAGGAGAAGCTCGACGTTTATCGACACTAACGGAGAAGGAGAAGCTCGACGTTTATCGACACCAACGGAGAAGGAGAAGCTCGACGTTTATCGACACCAACGGAGAAGGAAAAGTTACTGGGTAAAAAGCTAATCACAACCTGTCGCAGCCTGAAAAATACAGTAGTGCGAAAAAACAACCGGCGAAAGAAAATGACAGAAGAGTCGCCACCGTGCGTTATTTATCCCAAAGGAGGGAAAGGAAACGCTCGAAGTAAACCTGGAGAAAGGAAAGGAAAAGACAAGGTCTCGCAACCAAATCTTGGGTTCGGGAGTCGATTATGCGAAGGGAAGGTATTAGCACCCCTACACATCCGTAGTACTCTACGGGATCCACTCTTGTTTGTTTCTTGTCTAAAGGGTGTGTGTTTATCTAATGTACTATTTACTAAAAGGGTCAAGAGAAAAATGACTCGCACGGATGTCGCATCCACTGTATACGTATCTCATCTGGAATGAGAATCAGAGCCTTCGTAGCTCGGCTACCTATGGGTGAAAGAGATGTGTGCTCGCTAAGACATCGCGTCTTATGCCTACGTATCTCATCGGGAATGAGAATCAGAGCAAAACGTAGTTCAGCTAACTACGGGAACAAAGGTCTCGATTGCAACTAGGGCAAGAGAAAGGGAAGGTCTCGATCGCAACGAGGGCGAGAGAAAGGATCGCAACGAGGGCGAAAGCAAACAAGGATTAGTTGTTAGTCGTTAGTCAAACTCGGCAAGACATCGCATCTTGTGCCTACGTATCTCACCTGAACATGAGAATCAGAGTTGCCGTAGTTCGGCTACATAGGGACGCCAAACAAAACACACGCAGGAAACCGACTGCCAATCGCTGGACTTATGTCAGACTCCTACACACACAAAGGGTTTAATCGGACGCTGAATCGTCAGAAGCAACAACAAAGTTGAACAAACAAGCTAACAGGGAGTCTGGTACTCGAGCCTGCTAGCTGTCAAGCAAACACACACAAAAAAGGAAAAGAGTGCCCGGAGAGATCTCGTACGACCTCCTGCCTACGTACCTCATCTGGTATGAGGATCAGGGTAACGTAGTTCCCCTTTATAGGGATTGCCATTTGTTTGTTTCTTGTCTAAAGGGTGTGTGTTTATCTAATGTACTATTTACTAAAAGGGTCAAGAGAAAAATGACTCGCACGGATGTCGCATCCACTGCATACGTATCTCATCTAGAATGAGAATCAGGGTAACGTAGTTCCCCTTTATAGGGATTGCCATCTGAATATGGACTTACAAAAGGAGGACACCAGTTGTGTCAAAGGAGAGTGGGCAATGTGTTCACGTCCTAGCAGTAGGTGTCGCAGCTCGCTGAATCGAGTCTTAGGCAGTTACCTCTTTGCAATAGAACGGACTACATGCCACAAGATCGGAGACGCACGGAAGGTCTAAAAGAAATGGGGAAGCTCTTCCCTAGAGTTGTCATGCAATATGTACTTAAGTGTTAGGATTTACAAATGGGAATATCTACCTAATGTTAGCATGCAAAGAATATGGGAATTCTACCTATGTTATCATACAAAAGGGCTCTATCTAATGGGTGTTACCTAATCGGAACAAGAATTGACGAGTGGAGCAAGGAGAGATGTTAGGGATAAGGGTAGATGGCGATGCATGAAGCAATCGACTTACAAGGTTGATGGCGATGCATAAAGCAATCGACTTACAAGGTTGATGGCGATGCATAAAGCAATCGACTTACAAAAGGGTGGATGAATACGTGCTAGTTCTGTTAGGTTTTGAGAAAAGTGATTACTCGACGTTGGATCGAGGTTTTGGTCTTGTTTTGAAATGATTATCGGATGTTCATTTTATTTCTTGTATTAACAGATGGATAAAGAATGAAAGAATATTATACATTTCATGGGAGAGGGATACATTTGTTATGAATGGGGATTGTTCATGGCAAACAAACAATAATAATACATGCCTCAAACACCATACAAGTAGGCCACAGTTAATCAAACAAGTAAGATATAAACAAGTATATAATCGAATCAAATAATCAAAGAATGAAATAATGAAGCATTAAACAATGTATGAGTGTAAGTGCAAGGGACATGTCTCATTGTAAGGAAGCCCAAGAGTAAGCTATGTGAGGTCGATGGCGATGCTTAAAAAGCAATCGGCCTACAAGGGTGTGAAAAATGGGCTCGATATTAAATCGAGAAAAATATGATTTTTATAGTTTTAAAATGGTTTTGAATTAAATTAAAATACAACAACTTTACATTATTAACAAAATGAACATATGAGTGTAATAAAGGCATAAACATAAAAAGAAACTAAAATGCTAAAAGAAAAAATAATATAGCTAAAAGAAATAAAATGCCAAAAAATGCCACACATGAGTATTGAACCCACCCCACTCAAGAATATACACACTGCCCTTCTCCACCAGACCACTTATGATCAGTTATCATTTTAGCAAACACTTGGGAATATAAACAGAACTAGCTAGAGATAGTTTAGAAAACAAATCAATTAAAAGAGGGGATAGCCTAATGTTACTGGACAGCCTAACTAAACTAAACAACATTAATATACACTATGTAATAAAAGAAAAAAAAAAGAAAAAAAAGAAATGCTAAACATATTACAAATTTTTGTGGTTTTTTTATTTATTTATCTTTGTTTAACAAAAAGAAATTGAATTAATTAAAAAAAGAAAAGAAAAGAAAAGAAAAAAAAGGAAATGGAGACGAAGAAGAAGATGACAGAAGCTCGTCTTCCTCCGGTATCGCCCTCACGATCTTTCTTCTCTTCCAACCTTACACTTCTCTCTCAAGCGCGCTCCTAACCCTCAATCTCACTCAAACGCTCTCTCAGCTCACAATCTCAAAGAAACATTCTCTCTCAACTCTTACAAATATTTTCAAACAACAAGCATATGAGAAGGATAAAGAGAAAGAAAGAGAGGTCCTTACAAAGTGTCACTGCGGTGGTGGTGAAGGATGCGAAGCTGGCCTCCAGGTACGATTTTGGGGTTTTAGGTTTTCTTTGTTTCAGATTTTCGCCTCCAGGTACTTTTGTTGTTTTTTTTTCTCCACTGATTTGCCTTTCCTCTTTATATTCTGTGAATTAGGGTTTCAAAAGGGTCCTTGATGTTCCAGAAAGGTAACTCTGCAAAGCACTTTGGATGCTCAGAAATTGGATTGGCCTCTTTGATGCTAGGTTCGAAAATGGTAATCTGAACCTTCACTTTCTTCCTTGAATTTCATCTCTATTCCAATTTGGGAATTTCTTGAATTTTTACTGCTTGGTAATTAATTTTGCCTTTTTACTGCAATGAAAAATGGTGAGCTTGGTTTGATGCATCCTTGTTCATGGTTTAACATCTTATTACAGAGGGTAATGTTCATTTCTCTTGCTGATTTTGTTTTGAGATCTTGGTACTGCTGCAAGTCAAGTCTGTTAGTTGTAGTTGCTTGGGACTTCATGGTTCCGTTTGAGTTTGAAACAGGTTTTGGTGGTTTGGCTTGATGCAAGTTGGTACAGTCATGGTGTTGCAAGGCAAGCAAGGCATGTGTTTCAAATATAAAATGGTACAGATAATTACAGGATTAATACTAGTTGAATTGGTCAAAATCAAATGCCATGTAGTTATGATCAAGGTATCTCGACTTAGCCATTAGCTCATGTTTTATTGCATCTTTTTGCTTGGTGCAGGATTATGGTATACATTTGGTTCAATTTTGGCCTGTGCATGATGGCATGGTAGGGAGAATGTTGATGTTACTAACTTGTGAACATGTTCAGTTAAGTCTCAATGTTGCTGAATTTCCAGGATTTAATAGCAGTGTTTACATGCTGATTGCACTGTAGCCTTGTTGTAGCAGGTAGGTTCGTTGACTTCTATTGCATTGGAATAGCAGGATGTATCACAGGTCTGGTATCTTAGTTTGCCTTACTGCTAGATGTTGTGGAATGCCCTTAGGAATAGTTATTGCATGACCTGATGCAGGCATTTGCTTTGGCCTTGCAACGACAACTATTGTAAGATTGTCTTGGTTCATAGTTTGGTAGGTGAGTCCTTTGTCTCATGTTCTGGTTCAATGCCTTATAAGTTTTAATCCCACTATTTGCACTCAATTCCTTGCCCTCACTTGTTTCTATTCTTTTATTGCAGATCTGGTGGTCATGTTGTTTGGTGATGATGGATTGCATTTGCCAAGTTATTTCATGCTGTTTTGGACTGAACAGCTTGCCTGCTTTCACTAAAAACCTTGGTTGCATGGCTTGGTTTCAATTCCCATATGTAAGATCAAATTGTTATCAGCTAGTTCCATGCCCATTCATACTGATTTATGTATCCCATAAGCTGTGATTTATGTTGTGATTGCCTTGAGTGCATTGCATGGCTGACTGTTTCTGTCTTGGTTTTGCAGCAGGATAACTAGCCTGGTTCAGCTAGTATGCACCCTCGTAAGGACAGTAGCATCATGGTCTATATGGATGGATACTTCGATGTGTGAAGTTGCTATGGCCTTGCAGGTTCACATTGATCTCAGGTCACAAAGGTATGGTTATGGAATTCTGTACAGGGCTGGAACAAATGGAGCTGTTTGGATTATGGAACTGTTATGACTGAACCATGCTAAGTGCTTTCCACTCTTGAACTTCTTTGTAGTTGTTATGCCCTGCTGTTGTTGTGCCTTGGCTTGATGACTATTTTGGATGCCTGCTGCATGTTGTCTTAGCATGATTCTAACAGCATTGCATTTAAACTCTGATGTTTGGTTGGTTGTGTTCCTGAACCATGACACTATCTAGAACAGTACTTTGCATTACATTGCCCTGATAACTGAGTCTGCTAGCCTTGTTTTGCTACAGGATTTGTGTTGTAGCCGGCTAGCATGATGATGATGGTATGGTGGTTTTGCAAAGCAGGATGTGACATGGGCTATTGCAGCAGTATTGGCTAGATCATTCGCATCCATGGATTTGTTGCACATGTATAAGGTTTTTGTTGCATCCAAAGGGCATGAGCAAAGGATAATGGTTGAACTGTTAGGGGCTCCTTGGTCCATGGTTAGGGGCAGGCCAATGGCAAATGGTTAATGGTTCAAAAGCTACAAAGTCAAGGTGCACCACATGTGTTACTTGTAATGGAAGCTACCAAGAACGAACATAAATAAGCATGAGGGTTGGATGACACATTGAAGAAAAAGGCCAGGCCAAGTTGGATGGGCAAGAGCAAGTGAAAGTTGACTTTGGTCAAAGTTGACCAAAAGTCAACTGTTGACCAAAGTCAACAAATGGTCAAAATGTATTTTCTTTTTGATTTCTTTGTAAATGGATATTCAATGGAAAATTATGGGTGAATTTTGGGTTTAATGAATTTGGGTTGACTTTGGTCAAAGTTGACCAAAAAGTCAACTATTGACCAAAGTCAACAGTTGGTCAAAAATGCCAAATTTTGTATTTTCTTGTATGGAATCACATGTAATGGTTTAAAATGACATGAAATAAATTGAAATGGATTAACAAAATGGTTTGAAGTTGGTTTCACAATTGGTTTAATCATGACTTGAATGTTTGACTTTTGAAAAGAAAATAACTTGATTGATAATGTGTATGAACAAAGCCATGAAATGAGACCATAAGGTTAGGGTTTTGGCATAGTATCCATGAACCAATAACATGACTAGCAAGTGGCTTGAAACACAAGAAGCTTGATTGTTCAGATGACCAAGACCATATGTGCATTAACAATCACATGAACAACACCATGACTTTGGATCAAGACCAATCCTCATATAAAACCAAAGTAAGGTTAGGCCAAGCATAAAAACATAAAAAATTCAGGACCAAAATCGGGGTATGACAGTTGCCCCTATTTAAGCGTCTTCAACTAGAGAATATGAAGCAGGACGTTCTTCATATGATCATAGTGGGAGATGGTTAAATATTAAGAAGACCCGGATTTTGATCCTGAATCCCTATGAAATAATTAACAATGCCTGTCAGAATCGGCAAAGAAGCAATCTCAAAAGAAGAATCCGTCTGGTACGGTGAAAATCGGCTTGAGTACCGAAATAGAAAGTTGACCTGGATACCAAAATAAATGGTAACACAGGAATACCCATGGCCTGAATGCCGCACATTAGTCTGAACACTAAGCATCGGAATATGAGAGTATCAATGTTGGTCTGATCACCGGAAATCTGGTCTGAACACCACTTCGATCTGGAAATCGGAAAACTGGCCTGAATACCACAAGTACTTCGACCTGATTGTCGGAAACTTCTTCGATCTGAAAATCGAAAACTGGCCTGAATGCCACTTCGGTCTGGATACCGGAAACTGGCCTGAATGCCACTTCGGTCTGGATACCGGAAAAACTGGCCTGAATGCCACAAGTTGCATCGACCTGAATGTCGGAAACTTCTTCGATCTGAATCGGAAACTGGCCTGAATGCCACTTCGGTCTGGATACCGAAAATTGGCCTGAATGCCACTTCGGTCTGGATACCGGAAAAACTGGCCTGAATGCCACAAGTTGCATCGACCTGAATGTCGGAAACTTCTTCGATCTGAAAATCGGAAATTGGCCTGAATGCCACTTCGGTCTGAATACCGGAAAATTGGCCTGAATGCCACAAGTTGCATCGACCTGAATGTCAGAAACTTCTTCGATCTGAATATCGGAAAAACTGGCTTGAATGCCACTTCGGTCTGGATACCGGAAAATTGGCCTGAATGCCACTTCGGTTTGAATACCAGAAAAAACTGGCCTGAATGCCACTTCGGTCTGGATACCGGAAAAACTGGCCTGAATGCCACTTCAATCTGGATATCGGAAAATTTCATGCCTGTCAGCATCGACAGAAATAGGGAAAATGATAATTGAGGCGGCACGTGGGCCAGCGACCCATGCTGGGGATAGTAAGTCAGGAACAACCTTCAGTCTGAGCACTGGAAACAAACTTCTGGCTTGTCACTTTGGGATACCGAGAATTTTTTATGCTTACATGCGTATGTTTGAATTTTTCAATGGCGTAATGCTCCATGAGAATGGAAATGCTACGCGATTTGGGAGGATGCAATGCAATATGATTCTACATGCAGGGATGCGAAATGCTGGGGAAAATGCCAAGCTGAAACAAGGAATCCCGTTGGGGAAATGATTATAATCTTCCGGACCCTGGCACTACTGTTGGAGATGCACAGCATAATGAACTATGTGGGGAAATGACCGGTCGTGCGGTGTTCTGGCAATGGCGAGATACCGAGGCTCTGACTGGGGAGAGAACGGCGCTGCCAACCTGTTGTTGGGGGAAGTGATAGTGGTTCTGGCAACCATAATCTACGAGAGATGACTCAGCAGGGGGAGGCAAACACCGATACAGTACCGAGGTTATGCTTCCAGGAAAGAGATCATCGATCTGGGATTGAAATCCTCGATCTGGCATCGAACTCTGAGGAGCAGCTGCTTCTGCTGGGGATATACAGTCTGGCACTGTTAACTCCGTTGGGGATATACAGTCCGGCACTGTTAACTCCGCTGGGGATATACAGTCTGGCACTGTTAACTCTACTAGGGAGTGTATAGTCTGAAACACCTGCTTGGGAAGCACCGTAGTGAAAACCTGCTGGGAATCTTAAGGAAATTCCTCGAGTGTACCTGTTCTAAATAGATGATTCAAAATACTTAAAATTTACAGCAATTTTAAATGTTCATTGAGCATGTACCTGTAAAGCTCTTATGTTTCATGATGCAATGTTTATCAAAAATTCGGACGTCATTTTTGCAAACAAAACAGTAAAATGAAAATGAACACAGAGATGTACTGAATAACATGATTTTATTGATTGAATGGCCTCTGAATAGGCATTTACATCAGGAAGCAATCCCTGGAAAGAGGTAATTGCACAAAAGATAAAATATAAATTAATCTAATGGCAATGTGAAATGGATTTCTATTGGGTTCCAATTCTGCTATGACCCGCTCGTCTTCACGATCCTCCAGATGATCAGCCTTCTGAGAAAGGTGATTGGACTGTTTCTATCCTTTGAAAGTTTCCAGTCATCGACACAAGGTGAGATTCAGAACTAAATCAGAACGCAGTCATTCGCTTGATCCCTAACTTTTGCCTGGATCGCCCTTTTCGGGTTTTCAATCCACCGGGATACCCATTTTTGCCTAAGTTGCCTTTTCAGGTTTTCAACTTACCGGGTGTACGATCTTTTCATTTTTAATCCTTAACTTTTGCCCGAACCTTTTCATTTTCTTGGTTCGTCAGGATGCCCATTTTTGCCTGGACTGTTCTTTTTACTGTCCAGCGGGTCTATCTTATGCGAAGTATTTTTTAACTGCGTTTGAGTTCACAGGGGAAGTGAAGTCTTCGCCATCCATCGTTGCGAGCATTAAGGCTCCACCATCGAAAACCTTAGTGACGATATACGGTCCCTCATAGTTAGGAGTCCACTTGCCCCTGTGATCCGTCTGAGGAGGAAGGATCCTTTTCAACACCAAATCTCCGACTTGGAAACATCGAGGGCGCACTTTCTGGTCAAAGGCTCTCTTCATCCGACTCTGATACAACTGCCCATGACAAATGGCTGCCATTCGCTTCTCTTCGATAAGACTCAACTCATTGAACCTTGTCTGAATCCATTCAGCTTCATCTAGCTTGACATCCAACAGGACTCTTAGAGAAGGAATCTCCACTTCAACAGGTAGGACTGCTTCCATACCATACACAAGGGAGTAAGGGGTTGCCCCGGTCGATGTACGTACTGAAGTGCGGTACCCATGCAAGGCGAAGGGTAACATCTCGTGCCAATCTCTGTACGTGACGACCATCTTCTGCACAATCTTCTTTATGTTCTTATTTGCCGCCTCAACAGCGTCGTTCATCTTAGGGCGGTAAGGGGAAGAATTGTGATGCTGAATGTTGAAGTTCTGACACAACTCCTTCATCATTTTGTTGTTGAGATTAGAACCATTATCGGTAATGATTCTCTCGGGAATCCCATAGCGACAAATGATTTCCTTCTTAATGAAACGGGCAACCACATGTCTGGTGACATTCGCGAACGATGCTGCTTCGACCCACTTGGTGAAATAGTCGATGGCAACAAGGATGAAGCGATGCCCATTGGAAGCAGTCGGCTCAATCTTTCCAATCATGTCAATGCCCCACATTGCAAACGGCCACGGCGAAGACATCACATTCAGAGGATTCGGCGGTACATGCACCTTATCAGCATAAATCTGGCATTTATGGCACTTCCGAGCATACTTGAAACAATCTGATTCCATGGTCATCCAATAATAACCCGCCCTTAACAATTTCTTAGCCATTGCATGTCCGCCGGCGTGAGTACCGAAGGAGCCCTCATGAACTTCCTGCACTAACATGTCCGCCTCGTGTTTGTCCACGCATCTGAGCAAAACCATGTCGAAAATTCTCTTATACAGCACATCGTCTTTGTTCAAGAAGAAACTGCCTGCCAATCTTCTCAAAGTTTTTCTGTCATTGTTGGATGCCCCTGCAGGGTACTTTTGATTCTTCAGAAAACATTTGATATCGTGATACCAGGGCTTGTCATCGACTACCAGTTCAGCAGCAAACACATACGCGGCCCTATCAAGGCGCATAACATCGATCCTAGGAGCATGGTTCCACCGACCCACCTTGATCATGGAGGATAGAGTAGCAAGAGCATCTGCCATCTGGTTCTCATCACGAGGTATATGATACAGCTTTACTGTTGTGAAGAAAGTCAACAGTCTTCTCGTGTAATCTCTGTAGGGGACCAGAGTAGGCTGGAGAGTGTTCCAATCACCATTTACTTGATTGATCACTAGAGCTGAATCTCCGAAGATGTCCAGAGTCTTGATTCTCAAATCAATGGCTTGCTCAATACCCAAGATACAGGCCTCGTACTCAGCTTCATTATTGGTGCACTCGAAAGTCAGACGAGCGGTGAAAGGCATGTGGGCACCTTTCGGAGTGGTAATGACAGCACCAATTCCACTTCCTCTGGCATTGACGGCCCCATCAAACGTTAAAATCCACTTTTCATCTGGATCAGGTCCCTCCCCAACAACTGGCTCTTCACAGTCTTTCATCTTGAGGAACATGATGTCTTCATCTGGAAAATCAAACTTCATCGGCTCATAGTCTTCAATCGGTTGTTGAGCAAGATAGTCTGACAGAATACTCCCCTTGATGGCTTTCTGGGATGTATACTGGATATCATACTCTGTCAGTACCATTTTCCAACGAGCAACCCTTCCGGTGAGAGCTGGCTTCTCGAATATATACTTGACTGGATCCATCTTGGAGATCAGTAAGGTTGTGTGAGTCAGCATGTATTGTCTCAAACGCTTAGCAGCCCATGCAAGTGCACAACATGTCTTTTCAAGCATTGAGTATCTCGACTCGCAGTCTGTGAATTTTTTACTCAGGTAGTAGATGGCATGCTCTTTTCTACCTGTCTCGTCGTGTTGACCGAGAACACAACCCATGTGTAGCACCTCAAATTTGCACCTATCATTGTACATACCATCCCATTTAGGTCATAGCATATCATGATACATAGCATAGCACTGCATTGTCCCCAGTTGCCTCAAGAGCAAGCAAGTCAAGAATTAGGTCAAACTGATCAGGAGATCAGTCCACCAATCAAGCAAAGGTATTTCTCAAGGAGCCAAGGCCCTAGGGTTTGTCCAACAAGCTCACATGACTTGGAGGTCCATTTGAAGTGTTCAAGTCAAGGGTTGGATGTTCAGAAGCCATCAGTTCATGCACAATCAGTCAGAAACCCTAGAAAGTCAAAGTTGGTCAACTGTGGCTGATTTTATGGTTTTGATGGATGGAAATGGTTTGAGAGAGTTTATTCATGTCCCAATAGGCCTCATATATCATGGCAATCAACATCATTGAAGAATTTGAAGCCAATCAGAAAATTTCCAAAAATAGAAACTGGACCTGTAATTTTAACTGCCAAAAATGGAAACTTCTTGATCCTCAACTTGCATCATGATACAAGCTTCAAATGAATTTTTGCCCAACATGAAAGTTGAAGATCTTGTTCTCCCATTTTCAAAAAGTCCAAGAACTCTCAATTCCCATGCATGGTTGTCAAGATATGATCAAATCATTTTCACAAAATCTTGAACTTCAAAAGGTCATATCTCTCAAACCATTTGGCCAAATTTGGTGGGGTTTTTTCCTACAAACCATATTTTTCCTCCTCTTTCCAAAAATGTAAATATCATGTACCAAAACCTTGCCAATCAAAATGGCATTTTTTGACCTTTTTCATTTAAAATCAAGTTTGACTCAAGTTTGACTTTTTGATTTAAACACTTTTGACACAATCGACCAATTGGGATTTGTTTCATATGTTATTTGAGACATGCTCCAAGCTTAAATTCATGCTCATGCTTTCATCATACCATCATTTTGGACCAAAATGCAAAATTGGCAAATATGCAAAATAGCTTCATTAAGTAAAAGCAAGGTTAGCATTTCATCAGCAGACCAAAAACAGCATTTGTAAAGGTCATTGGCAGCTGGTTTCAAAGCCCAATTCGTGCAGCTACACCCTCCATTTTCCACTTATGTGCAAATTAGCAAATTGGCAATTAGTGATTTTTGAACTAAGCTAGCTTAACACTTCCATTACCATTGCTAAACAGAAGTATAAGATGATGTTTTCTGCTCATTTCACAACCCTAGCTACAGCAGCCACGATCAGAAAAGCTCCATTCTCTCATTCTTGCAATTTTGCATATTTGGATTTTCTGCTCAAAATTTCAAAAACCCTCGAGCAAGCTTGCATTTCTTCATCATCCATCATCATTGTGAGCAGCTTCCAAGTGTGAAATCCCAGCTGAAACTCCATTTTCGAACTCTGTTTTTCTCATGGACCTGAAATGGTGAATAGAGATTTAAAGGGTTATAAGCTTTGCTGAGCTCATCTACTTCAAGTGTTCAACATCTCCAAGCATTGTGGACACCTATTTGTGCCTGCATCACTCAAAACACCACTGCTTCCTCCATTTCTTCATAACCAAGTAAAATCTCGATCTCTTCATTCTCTAATCCATGCCATGTTTTAGATAGCTTGTGTTGTGCTGATTTTAATGAACTTTAAATGGTGTGAAATGGTTGAGTATGCTGTAAGATATTTGGATTTGAAATCTGGTGTGTAAATGTATTTGTCTTCGATTCATGATACCTAGTGTGTTTTAATGCAAATGAACGGTGGAGTGAGCATGCTGGATGTTTGTTATGTCGACTGCCATGCCTAATTTTATGTTCTGGGCTCTTCCAAATTTCATGATTAATTGATGAAGATGATGAATACTGCTGTTTTGAAACCCTTATACTTTTCCAGAAATCCAGCTCATGTGTGTTGGTTGCTGTTTGTTATATGTTGCATGAGCATCATGAGTGTGTTGCCATGTGGTTTCCATGTTGTTGTTTGATTTCGATTTGTTGATGAACATGAAGATGATACCCTGTTGTTAAATCCTGCCCAGAATTTGCATGAATCGTGTGGTTTGTGGCTGTTTAGATGTGCGTGAACATGGTTGTATCATTGCCCTGCTGTTTACCACGATGCTTGAATGTCGATTGATGATGTTTTGTTGATTACATGATGCTGCTTTGCCATGGCTGTTGTTAAACCCTAGTGCATAAACCCTAAGTGTTAGAACCCAGAAAATTTGAATGCCATTGGCCACGGTACTGTTCCATTGGCCATCAGCCAATGAGAACATTTCAATTCCCCCACCCTGTACGCACCGTTTCAATTAGTGAAAGGGATATTTACATCTTTGCCATGCGCTGACCACATGTTGACCAATATTCCATGCTATGCACTCATGTTCATTCCAATTATTCACTCAACTTCAACAATTCATTTCTCCTTCATTTTTCATCCAAAAATCATGCCATTTTTTCCATCATCTTCACATGGATGTCTAGTATTTAATTATGATTTTTAATTAATTTTTCATTGGCTGGATTTTAATTGGTAATTGGTTTCCTAACAAGTATGCACATTTGACACCCTTTGCCATTTCTTTTGTGAAATAATGATGATGCATCCTTTGGTTCTGAAATTTTTTGTGGTAAAACTAGACTCACTCATCTTCATTTTGGTATAAAGATTGTGCATTTATCATTTGTGGTTTGCTAGATATGAAATTTTGAACTAGGGTGTGACAATTTGTGTCACACCAATGATGTGCATCTTCTTGATTTTTATTCACATGCTTACTTACATCCAAATGACCCCAAATTTTGCATGAATGATCTATTACATGTCTAGTTTGTGTATGAATTTTCTTGGAATTAATGATGCTGTTTTCCATTTATGTGAGAATTTTCTTCCCTGCCTAGTCAAATGGTGACTTTTTGTGCTACACATTGCCATATCCTTTGTGAAATTCTCATATCTTATTGTATGACCATGAAATTTCATATGTGATAACTAGACATCTTGAGCTTTGCATTGGTGTTAATCTCATTCATTTCTCATCTGTTTTCAATTTGATATGATTTTTTGAAGTTGACCCATGTTTGTTGACCTTCATTGTGCATGCTTGAATTTGGTTTGACTTCTTGATTTTAATTGACTGCCTTCCTCTCATCCAAATGCATTGAAATTTGACATGCTTGCCATGCTAGATGTTAGGATTGAATGTGATTTATTTGATGATTTTTGAGATTGTTTGGGTTGACTTTTGATGCAAGTCATTCTGTTGACTTTTTTGTGCTTTCATTTGCCTTACTTTGACTTCAAATGTTCATGAAATGATAATAATGCATGATTTGAATGTGGGCCCAATTGTGATTGCTTACTAAATGTTTGACCTTGACTTTGGTTGACTTTTCTTTGCTGTTTTGACTTTTTCTTTCATCCTTGACCCTAGGCTAGTCCTAGTGGTCTTTTGAGCTTACAATTGAGTTCCTGTTTCAGGTTAAGCACCAATGCCTCAAAGATCATTCAAACTTGTTTGAACTTGATTGTTTATCATATGCTAACCTTTGTTTTGTAGGTTTGACTCATGTGTTTGAGTCTTGTGCCTTGCACAGTTGACCATCTGTGTTGACTGTTTACCAATTCCTTTTTGATTTAAACTTTGGAACTGTTTGCTGATTGTTTTGACTTTTTCAGGTACTTTAGTTGCTTAAGTTCTCTGAACTTGATTTGCTTTGCTTTTTAGCAACTTGCTTGAGGTATAATCTCTTTTACTTCATGTAGTCTGGAGACCCGGCCTGTTACTTGGCCGGGCAAACTGTCTGAAGTCCTCCTTAAGAGGCAATGCTTGTGTATGTTTAAATTGTCCTTGCATTGAGTCAAAGACCTCCTAAGTGAAGAGGCAATTGGCAGAACCCAAGGGATAAGCAACCTATCCCCTGCTATTCAGTGTGTCTTCTGTTTTGCTCACACCATTGTGTTGATGCACTTCAGATAAAAACCCAAGATCTTGTGCAATTGCACAGTTGAGTCAGTATCCAATGTGTAGAAGGGTTCCCACTTTCTGAACCCACACATTCTTGTCAAATGCTCTCCCAGGCCAGGGATAGAAGCAATGAGGCACACCCCTCATCTCCTTTCATCTGCTTCACCTTGCCCCTCAATTGCAAGGTTAAGAGCAACACTCACCCCATTCCAGAGGTTTGTTTGTTGAGGTTGATGTGACCCCTCGACTAAAACCTAACCCTTGTGTGAGCCTCTTGTGTGCATATAGTGTGTGCTTCCTGTGATTGTGTTTTGCTTGCTTTGCCTCTTAGGTTTAGCTTAGACTTGCTGCTTGTGCAAGATAGGTTTAGTTTAGACTAATCCTTGTTCGCTTTCGCCCTCGTTGCGATTCTTTTCTCTCGCCCTCGTTGCGATCCTTTCTCTCGCCCTCGTTGCGATCGAGCCTTTTTCCTTTCTCTCGCCCTCGTTGCGATCGAGACTTTCCCTTTCTCTTGCCCTAGTTGCAATAGAGACCTTTGTCCCTCCGTAGCCGAACTACGGCAACTCTGATTCTCATGTTCAGATGAGATACGTAGGCACGAGACGCGATGTCTTACCGAGTTTGACTAACAACTAATCCGTGCTTGTTTTCGCCCTCGTTGCGATCCTTTCTCTCACCCTAGTTGCGATCGAGACTTTCCCTTTCTCTTGCCCTAGTTGCAATCGAGTCTTTTTTCCCTGCCTGCCGAACTACGGCAACTCTGATTCTCATGTTCAGATGAGATACGTAGGCACGAGACGCGATGTCTTGCCGAGTTTGACTAACAACTAACAGCTAATCCTTGCTTGTTTTCGCTCTCGTTGCGATCCTTTCTCTCGCCCTCGTTGCGATCGAGCCTTTCTCTTTCTCTTGCCCTAGTTGCAATTGAGACCTTTGTCCCTGCCAGCCGAACTACGGCAACTCTGATTCTCACGTTCAGGTGAGATACGTAGGCACGAGACGCGATGTCTTGCCGAGTTTGACTAACCACTAACACTAACTCTTTTCTCTCACCCATGTGTGATTGAGATCCTTTTCTCTCGCCCTCGTTGCGATTGAGACCTCCCCTTTCTCTTGCCCTAGTTGCAATTGAGACCCTTGCTTCCTGTGCAAGTTAGGTTAGGTGTGGCTTGCTTCCTGTGCAAGTCTTGTTTAGGATAGGTTGGCCCTTGTGCCATTTAGCTAGAAACCATAACTTAGGGTTGACTTTGCATGACAACATCTAGGCTCGAGTCGTAGTCTCCCTAGAGTTGTGTCTCCCTCTGTTATCTGGTTAGGCTAGATCCTTGTCCCTGCGTAGGGGAACTACATCGCCCTAATCTTCACACCAGATGAAGTATGTAGGCAGGAGATTGAGCTGATCTCTCCGGGCGCCCTTTTTCTTTTCCAACCCTTTGTGTCTTAACCACCCTTGTGTGTGTTCTGGTTGGAGTCCGACATAAGTCCAGCGATTGGCAGTTGGTTTCCTGTGTGTGTTTAGGTTCGGATGCTGATGTAAGTCCAGTGATTGGCATTCAGGCTCCACGTTTGCCTGTGTTTGTCTGTTTTGTTTGTGCGTGTCAGCCGAGCTACGAATGCTCTGATTCTTCTCTCGTCCGAGAAGATACGTATGCATAGGATGCGATATCCTAGCGAGCATGTGTCGTCTCCCCATTCCGAACTACTTCGACTCTGATGTCTATGTCTGATAGACTAAGTAGGCCCAGGATGCGATATCCTGCCGAGTCAGTTTCAGTCAGTTTCTTTTGTCTCTTTCAGCCAGTGCGTGTGTGTGTTTGAGCAGTGTTTTAGCAACCAATTTTCCTTCCTTTTGTGCGTGGATCCCGTCGAGTACGACGGATGCGTAGGGGGCCTAATACCTTCCCTTCGCATAACCGACTCCCGAACCCATCCTCTTTGGTCGCGAGACCATGTTCTTTCCTAGGTTTACTTCGAGCGTTTCCTTTCCCTCTTTTGGGATAAATAACGCACGGTGGCGGCTCTGTTGTTCTTTCTTTTCCCGCCGGTTTTTCGCGTAATGCGACAGCTGGCGACTCTGCTGGGGATTATCAGAAGTTGACCTATGCTGGTCCATCTTCCCTGAGCGAGTCTCTCCTAGCGCTCTCTAAGTTAGGATTTTGGTTGCTTTGTGCTGTTATTTATTGCATTCATTGTATATATGTGCATTTATTGTTTGCATTTATTGTGTGCACTTATGTTTGCATTCATATTCATTATCCTTTCTGCCTGGCTGGTTGTCTGTTTTTCTTTGTGGGGTGGGAGTCAGTTGAGATGAGTTCTATACCCGAACTCGAGTGCTCTCTAGGATAGGAGAATGGCATAGTCTTGTTGACTGGTGTGGAGTATTCCTTAGCCAGTTGACTTGCGAGTCCATTCGCTTGGTGGAGGTCATGTTGAACTAATAATGTCACACAAGTTATTTGTGGTTAGGCATTATTCTTTCAATCATGTGCCGCAGAAGCCAAGGACCTTAGTTTACCAAACCCATCTTGGCCTATTTTTAGGACCGTAGTGCGGAGGTCGTTCAGATGTCAGTTCTGATACGATTGTTACGCGATACTACACTCATAAGAGTTTCTCTTGAGAATATTCTTGGAATACGAGTATTCGTTCCTCCGATAATATTCGAGAGATGGAACGATGATTATGGGAACCTCTGATAGAACATGTCTGGCAGGTTTAAACCCTAGTACACTCCCTTTGGGTGGTTCTTAACCGAGACTCCATGCTCGTGACTCTCAACAAACCCGTGATTCGTGGTTGAGTCGTTCAAACATTGTTAATATCAATGGATCCCGGATCAGGGGTAAAACCTAAAATCCACCAAAGCGGCTGGTTGATATTAAGGATGTTAGAGCCGGTTCATGTACCGTTAATATCAATGGAACTTGGGTGTCGATAAGGTGAAAACCTAAATCCACCAAAATGGATGATTGATATTAGGGATACATAGAGCTTTCCCACGACCTTTGTTTGGCGTGCCTTGCTTGATCCTTGAGCGTGTTTGTTGCATTCATACATTCACACATTCATCCGCATTCATATCATTAGAAAAAAAGAAAATTTTCAAGGAACTCAAAGGAGTTTATCTGCAAAAATTTTCAAAACATGAAAAACCGGGAAAATTTTTTCACCTGACATGATATTCTCAAAATGCTAAATATTTCAAAGTTTGCAGATAAAACCCTCGAGTTCCTTTGAAATAAAAACAAGCATATGCATAAACACTTCATGCATCATTTGCATCAGCAGGTGTTCTGTTCCGGTCTCCCGTCCTGTGGTCTGACCCTGCGATCTTCATTTATTTTGAAGACGCACTTTGCCGGTATTATACCAGAGCCATCTCCGCCAGATTGATGGATCATCCTGAGCAAGAGAGTTGTGGATTCAGAGAGGAGTTTGCCAGATTAAGTGGTGTTGATGGATTCATTCCTGGTTAACCGATCCCGGGCTGGCATTGGCTACTGTTCTGGGGCATGCAACGAGCAAGGTCTGCTCAAGAGTGGAAGATTCATCCATGACGATCAACCTGAAGAAGAGGATGCTGCTATCTTGGAAAAGGACGCAGAGGACTTGAACAATTTCATCATTCCTGGTGGTGTCTGTCACAATCGGGTCACTGTGGGCGTTCCTACGGTTGTTCATAAGTCTTTGTAATAATCACTTTGTTTAAAAACCCTTCTCCCATGCCAAAAGGAGAAGTGATGACATTGTTGGCAACATTTTGTGCAATGATATTTTCATTCAAATAAATTCATGTTAAACATTTGTTTTTCCAATTGTTTTCCCTTTTCGCTTTTTTTGCATGAAATTGGTGATCACAAAAAACCTTTAAAAACAAGAATAAAAGCAATCTTTTCATCTGCATAACGATTGTCTTGTTTGATTTTCAAAAAGCTTTTCATATCAAAATCTTTATGCAGGTTGTTTCTCAAACCCATTGAGCATAATGATCGGACGTCATCTCCCAATTTTGAATTCCCTGTATTCGAAGCAGACGAAGATGATGTTGAAGGGATTCCTGATGGTATTTCCCGACTTCTTGAGCAAGAAAAGAAGATCACACTCAGCTGCATCGCGAGAATCAGCAGAACAGCCAACTGGGGCATTTATCAAAAAAAAAAAGAGAGAAAAAGAAAAGAAAGAGGAGGGTGCAAAATCAAAAGAAATCAAAAGAAATCAAAAGAAAGAAAAAGAAAGAAAGAAACAAAAAAAAAGCACCCTCAAAGTCCCAAGTTGACTGATGCTGAATTCGATCAAAAAGAAGAGATCAACTGCCATGTATCATGGTCAGTCATATCAGCAGAGAGTGAAAAAGCATTCAACAAGAAGGTCAAGCCTCGTGTGTTCCGAGGGACCTCATGCTCAAGAAAGTCCTGTCTTTCGTGCCCGATTCCAGGGGCAAGTGAACCCCCAAGCTATGAATGTCCACATATGGACAAGA
This sequence comes from Lathyrus oleraceus, assembly GCF_024323335.1. Taxonomy (NCBI): domain Eukaryota; kingdom Viridiplantae; phylum Streptophyta; class Magnoliopsida; order Fabales; family Fabaceae; genus Lathyrus; species Lathyrus oleraceus. Next base: position 323,188,524 of record NC_066579.1, read on the forward strand.
GAGCCTCTTCAGGCAATGTCTCGACACTTACAACAATGGATGGAGAAGTTCACTCGTCCTGTGAATTCCAGATGCAGTCAAGAAATACTTCGCCTAGAAACAAAAAAGAAGCAAAAGCTCGATAAGTCGAACACCCCAAAGGGCGACTTAGGCAAAAAGGAGCGTCTCGGTGGATTGAAAACCCGAAAGGGCAATCCAGGCAAAAGTTAGAGACATTGAAAAAAAAAAGAATTTGCATCCCGCTAGATTGAACACCTCACACTGGGGCAATCTAGGCAAAAATTAGGGATTTGGCAAGTAACTGCATCTTGACAAGACTGTGCTGTACATCTGTCATCCGTCAGGGATTCTCGATTCGTCGTCAACTGAAGCTCCGAATACATCGAAAATTCGGAATGGTAGAGGAAAGGTCATTATGTTCAATGTAGCCCTCTCCAATATACATCACCGATTTCAAACTTGTACAGATCTATGGAGTCTCGCCCTTTGCAGACTACCATTCCATCACATCAATTTGAGCTTTTTATCCAATTATTTGCACTCTTATTTGTTTCAACTCAACAAATGTTTTGCATGTTTTAATTGATAAAGTATCATTGTTTTCAAAATAAACAAATTTTTCAAAAAAATTTTTGTTCTTAAACAAAGTGAACGTTCACAATGATGGAAGGATACTTAGGAGATCCGCAGTGCTCTCCCGAGGGTGGTATGATTACCAACAGGTAAGACAATTGTTCGTATCTCGAGCATGACTGTATCTTTGTCCTGCAGAACCTCGTATGGTCTCTCCTCAGTGAAGTTGCCCGATGCAGTGTTGTTTGAAGTTGTTCATCTTCATGTTCCCGACAGTACACGTTCTTCCTCCAAGTCCCTGTTAGCTCTATTGTGGGGCATCCCCAGTAGAGCGCTGTTTGAGCCCTATCGTGGGGCATCCCCAGCAAGTTTGCTGTTTCGGACATTATTGTGGGGCAGCTCCCCTAGCAGAGTGTTTACTAAAGACTTCAACTTTCCTCTCTCCAACAGAGTAGTCTTCCTCTCTCCCCCAACGTGGGTGTTTTTCTTTGAAGATTCAGTATTCGGTGGATTGACATCCCAGTACTATGTCATGCCCTCAGATGGATCCTCAGCGGAGTTGTTGGCATGATGAGCTTTACCAATGCTTATGTATCCTCACCAGAGATCTGGTTGCTTCTCGGTATCTCTGATTTTCATCACGAGTTGTTGTGGCGCGTACGCCTGTAGGTTGAACTCTTTTCTCCAGTGGCGACTGACGATCCCTCCGGAAGCCTCTTGTGGCTCTTCCTCCCCTGCAGGATGAGGACTTTGGTTTTCTCTCCGGACGGTTGATTCCCGGACCTGTGTGTTGGGCATGTCTTGTATCAGCATTCATCATACATTTTCAGGTAGAATGCATACATGCATAATCATAGCATTTGGATACTCATGTTGCAGCTGTTGCCGTGTATCTGTTGATGGTTGTCTCCTGCTATTTGGTAATACAGAATCTCTCCAGTAGATTTTCCTCTAGCAGAAATGGGTGTGTCTGATCTCTCCATGTAGAGCCAGCCCTTAAGCAGAAAGTGTCTATCCTTTCTTGCCATTTCCCCACTGAGATACATCCTCGTGGATGACGGTTGCTTCCGTTCCCTCCCTACACGGGATGGGTTTTTCCCTATTGAGTTCTTTCCTCATTAGGATGAGTCTTGTTTCAGTCTACCTTTTTTGGATCGATCCTGAATTGGCTGTCTTTTGTGCCTCCCTGGGGCATAAATTCATTTTATCCTCAGCGGAATTTGGTGGCTTCTACCTACAAACCGGTAGCTGTAAGTCCTTTCTTTACGGTCTTCTACCCACTAGCTGGTAGTTGTAAATCCTTTTTTCTCACTCTGTCTCAGCAGATCGTTTGCTGGCCTCTACCTACAAACCGGTAGCTGTAAGTCCTATCTTTGTGGTTTTCTACCCACAAGCTGGTAGTTGTAAAATCCCACTTTCACCCCCTAGCAGAGGTAACCTTTGTGGTTCATTCTGTTTGGTGGCCTCTACCTACAAACCGGTAGTCGTAAGTCCTATCTTTGTGGTTTTCTACCCACTAGCCGGTAGTTGTAAAATCCCACTTTCATCCCCTGGCGGATATTGTTTGTTGGCCTCTACCTACAAACCGGTAGTTGTAAGTCCTATCTTTGTGGTTTTCTACCCACAAGCTGGTAGTTGTAAAATCCCACTTTCATCCCATGGCGGAGTTTGTTTGTTGGCCTCTACCTACAAACCGGTAGCTGTAAGTCCTATCTTTGTGGTTTTCTACCCACTAGCTGGTAGTTGTAAAATCCCACATTCCTCCCCTTGGTAGAGTTAACCCTTTGTGCTCATCCCGATGATGACTGGTTACTTTTCCATTGGCCTCTACCTACAAACCGGTAGTTGTAAGTCCTATCTTTGTGGTTTTCTACCCACTAGCTGGTAGTTGTAAAATCCCACTTTCATCCCATTGGCAGAGTTAACCCTTTGTGCTCATCCCGATGATGACTGGTTACTTTTGTTGGCCTCTACCTACAAACCGGTAGTTGTAAGTCCTATCTTTGTGGTTTTCTACCCACTAGCTGGTAGTTGTAAAATCCCACATTCTCCCCTTGGTAGAGTTAACCCTGTGTGCTCATCCCGATGATGACTGGTTACTTTTCCATTGGCCTCTACCTACAACCCGGTTATGGATAATCTTCCATGCGAGTGTATTATCTACGTTTTGACGGCTATAGATAATATGTCCCACGAATTTTCCGGTATTCAGACCGAAGAAGTTTCCGACGATCAGGTCGATGCACTTATGTTTTTTCCGGTATTCAGACCGAAGGAGTTTCCGACGATCAGGTCGATGTACTCATGGCACAAGGCCAATTTTCCGGTGTTCAGACCGAAGGAGTTTCCGACGATCAGGTCGATGTACTCATGGCACAAGGCCAATTTTCCGGTATTCAGACCGAAGGAGTTTCCGACGATCAGGTCGATGTACTCATGGCACAAGGCCAATTTTCCGGTGTTCAGACCGAAGAAGTTTCCGACGATCAGGTCGATGTACTTATGTTTTTTCCGGTATTCAGACCGAAGGAGTTTCCGACGATCAGGTCGATGTACTCATGGCACAAGGCCAATTTTCCGGTATTCAGACCGAAGGAGTTTCCGACGATCAGGTCGATGTACTCATGGCACAAGGCCAATTTTCCGGTGTTCAGACCGAAGAAGTTTCCGACGATCAGGTCGATGTACTTATGTTTTTTCCGGTATTCAGACCGAAGGAGTTTCCGACGATCAGGTCGATGTACTCATGGCACAAGGCCAATTTTCCGGTATTCAGACCGAAGGAGTTTCCGACGATCAGGTCGATGTACTCATGGCACAAGGCCAATTTTCCGGTGTTCAGACCGAAGAAGTTTCCGACGATCAGGTCGATGTACTTATGTTTTTTCCGGTATTCAGACCGAAGGAGTTTCCGACGATCAGGTCGATGTACTCATGGCACAAGGCCAATTTTCCGGTATTCAGACCGAAGGAGTTTCCGACGATCAGGTCGATGTACTCATGGCACAAGGCCAATTTTCCGGTGTTCAGACCGAAGAAGTTTCCGACGATCAGGTCGATGTACTTATGTTTTTTCCGGTATTCAGACCGAAGGAGTTTCCGACGATCAGGTCGATGTACTCATGGCACAAGGCCAATTTTCCGGTATTCAGACCGAAGGAGTTTCCGACGATCAGGTCGATGTACTCATGGCACAAGGCCAATTTTCCGGTGTTCAGACCGAAGAAGTTTCCGACGATCAGGTCGATGTACTTATGTGTTTTTTCCGGTATTCAGACCGAAGAAGTTTCCGACGATCAGGTCGACGTACTTATGTTTTTTCCGGTATTCAGACCGAAGAAGTTTCCGACGATCAGGTCGATGTACTTATGTGTTTTTTCCGGTATTCAGACCGAAGAAGTTTCCGACGATCAGGTCGACGTACTTATGTTTTTTCCGGTATTCAGACCGAAGAAGTTTCCGACGATCAGGTCGACGTACTTATGTTTTTTCCGGTATTCAGACCGAAGAAGTTTCCGACGATCAGGTCGATGTGCTTACGACACTCAGGCATTGGTTATCCCTGTGTTGCCATTTATTTTGGTATCCAGATCGACGTTTCTGTTTCGGTATTCAGGCCGATTTCTTTTCCGTTCCAGACGGACTGTTCTTTCAAGACTGTTTCTTTGCCGATCCTGACAGGCATTCTTGTATTATATCCAGTCGGTGCAAATTTCTACGGTTCTTTTGTATTCAATCCCTGTTTACCCTGAAAGTCTGACAGCCACTGCTATCATCCGTTCGGGTTCCCAGCTGATTGAATAGGGGCAGCTGTAGCACCTCAAATTTGCACCTATCATTGTACATACCATCCCATTTAGGTCATAGCATATCATGATACATAGCATAGCACTGCATTGTCCCCAGTTGCCTCAAGAGCAAGCAAGTCAAGAATTAGGTCAAACTGATCAGGAGATCAGTCCACCAATCAAGCAAAGGTATTTCTCAAGGAGCCAAGGCCCTAGGGTTTGTCCAACAAGCTCACATGACTTGGAGGTCCATTTGAAGTGTTCAAGTCAAGGGTTGGATGTTCAGAAGCCATCAGTTCATGCACAATCAGTCAGAAACCCTAGAAAGTCAAAGTTGGTCAACTGTGGCTGATTTTATGGTTTTGATGGATGGAAATGGTTTGAGAGAGTTTATTCATGTCCCAATAGGCCTCATATATCATGGCAATCAACATCATTGAAGAATTTGAAGCCAATCAGAAAATTTCCAAAAATAGAAACTGGACCTGTAATTTTAACTGCCAAAAATGGAAACTTCTTGATCCTCAACTTGCATCATGATACAAGCTTCAAATGAATTTTTTCCCAACATGAAAGTTGAAGATCTTGTTCTCCCATTTTCAAAAAGTCCAAGAACTCTCAATTCCCATGCATGGTTGTCAAGATATGATCAAATCATTTTCACAAAATCTTGAACTTCAAAAGGTCATATCTCTCAAACCATTTGGCCAAATTTGGTGGGGTTTTTTCCTACAAACCACATTTTTCCTCCTCTTTCCAAAAATGTAAATATCATGTACCAAAACCTTGCCAATCAAAATGGCATTTTTTGACCTTTTTCATTTAAAATCAAGTTTGACTCAAGTTTGACTTTTTGATTTAAACACTTTTGACACAATCGGCCAATTGGGATTTGTTTCATATGTTATTTGAGACATGCTCCAAGCTTAAATTCATGCTCATGCTTTCATCATACCATCATTTTGGACCAAAATGCAAAATTGGCAAATATGCAAAATAGCTTCATTAAGTAAAAGCAAGGTTAGCATTTCATCAGCAGACCAAAAACAGCATTTGTAAAGGTCATTGGCAGCTGGTTTCAAAGCCCAATTCGTGCAGCTACACCCTCCATTTTCCACTTATGTGCAAATTAGCAAATTGGCAATTAGTGATTTTTGAACTAAGCTAGCTTAACACTTCCATTACCATTGCTAAACAGAAGTATAAGATGATGTTTTCTGCTCATTTCACAACCCTAGCTACAGCAGCCACGATCAGAAAAGCTCCATTCTCTCATTCTTGCAATTTTGCATATTTGGATTTTCTGCTCAAAATTTCAAAAACCCTCGAGCAAGCTTGCATTTCTTCATCATCCATCATCATTGTGAGCAGCTTCCAAGTGTGAAATCCCAGCTGAAACTCCATTTTCGAACTCTGTTTTTCTCATGGACCTGAAATGGTGAATAGAGATTTAAAGGGTTATAAGCTTTGCTGAGCTCATCTACTTCAAGTGTTCAACATCTCCAAGCATTGTGGACACCTATTTGTGCCTGCATCACTCAAAACACCACTGCTTCCTCCATTTCTTCATAACCAAGTAAAATCTCGATCTCTTCATTCTCTAATCCATGCCATGTTTTAGATAGCTTGTGTTGTGCTGATTTTAATGAACTTTAAATGGTGTGAAATGGTTGAGTATGCTGTAAGATATTTGGATTTGAAATCTGGTGTGTAAATGTATTTGTCTTCGATTCATGATACCTAGTGTGTTTTAATGCAAATGAACGGTGGAGTGAGCATGCTGGATGTTTGTTATGTCGACTGCCATGCCTAATTTTATGTTCTGGGCTCTTCCAAATTTCATGATTAATTGATGAAGATGATGAATACTGCTGTTTTGAAACCCTTATACTTTTCCAGAAATCCAGCTCATGTGTGTTGGTTGCTGTTTGTTATATGTTGCATGAGCATCATGAGTGTGTTGCCATGTGGTTTCCATGTTGTTGTTTGATTTCGATTTGTTGATGAACATGAAGATGATACCCTGTTGTTAAATCCTGCCCAGAATTTGCATGAATCGTGTGGTTTGTGGCTGTTTAGATGTGCGTGAACATGGTTGTATCATTGCCCTGCTGTTTACCACGATGCTTGAATGTCGATTGATGATGTTTTGTTGATTACATGATGCTGCTTTGCCATGGCTGTTGTTAAACCCTAGTGCATAAACCCTAAGTGTTAGAACCCAGAAAATTTGAATGCCATTGGCCACGGTACTGTTCCATTGGCCATCAGCCAATGAGAACATTTCAATTCCCCCACCCTGTACGCACCGTTTCAATTAGTGAAAGGGATATTTACATCTTTGCCATGCGCTGACCACATGTTGACCAATATTCCATGCTATGCACTCATGTTCATTCCAATTATTCACTCAACTTCAACAATTCATTTCTCCTTCATTTTTCATCCAAAAATCATGCCATTTTTTTCCATCATCTTCACATGGATGTCTAGTATTTAATTATGATTTTTAATTAATTTTTCATTGGCTGGATTTTAATTGGTAATTGGTTTCCTAACAAGTATGCACATTTGACACCCTTTGCCATTTCTTTTGTGAAATAATGATGATGCATCCTTTTGTTCTGAAATTTTTTGTGGTAAAACTAGACTCACTCATCTTCATTTTGGTATAAAGATTGTGCATTTATCATTTGTGGTTTGCTAGATATGAATTTTTGAACTAGGGTGTGACAATTTGTGTCACACCAATGATGTGCATCTTCTTGATTTTTATTCACATGCTTACTTACATCCAAATGACCCCAAATTTTGCATGAATGATCTATTACATGTCTAGTTTGTGTATGAATTTTCTTGGAATTAATGATGCTGTTTTCCATTTATGTGAGAATTTTCTTCCCTGCCTAGTCAAATGTTGACTTTTTGTGCTACACATTGCCATATCCTTTGTGAAATTCTCATATCTTATTGTATGACCATGAAATTTCATATGTGATAACTAGACATCTTGAGCTTTGCATTGGTGTTAATCTCATTCATTTCTCATCTGTTTTCAATTTGATATGATTTTTTGAAGTTGACCCATGTTTGTTGACCTTCATTGTGCATGCTTGAATTTGGTTTGACTTCTTGATTTTAATTGACTGCCTTCCTCTCATCCAAATGCATTGAAATTTGACATGCTTGCCATGCTAGATGTTAGGATTGAATGTGATTTATTTGATGATTTTTGAGATTGTTTGGGTTGACTTTTGATGCAAGTCATTCTGTTGACTTTTTTGTGCTTTCATTTGCCTTACTTTGACTTCAAATGTTCATGAAATGATAATAATGCATGATTTGAATGTGGGCCCAATTGTGATTGCTTACTAAATGTTTGACCTTGACTTTGGTTGACTTTTCTTTGCTGTTTTGACTTTTTCTTTCATCCTTGACCCTAGGCTAGTCCTAGTGGTCTTTTGAGCTTACAATTGAGTTCCTGTTTCAGGTTAAGCACCAATGCCTCAAAGATCATTCAAACTTGTTTGAACTTGATTGTTTATCATATGCTAACCTTTGTTTTGTAGGTTTGACTCATGTGTTTGAGTCTTGTGCCTTGCACAGTTGACCATCTGTGTTGACTGTTTACCAATTCCTTTTTGATTTAAACTTTGGAACTGTTTGCTGATTGTTTTGACTTTTTCAGGTACTTTAGTTGCTTAAGTTCTCTGAACTTGATTTGCTTTGCTTTTTAGCAACTTGCTTGAGGTATAATCTCTTTTACTTCATGTAGTCTGGAGACCCGGCCTGTTACTTGGCCGGGCAAACTGTCTGAAGTCCTCCTTAAGAGGCAATGCTTGTGTATGTTTAAATTGTCCTTGCATTGAGTCAAAGACCTCCTAAGTGAAGAGGCAATTGGCAGAACCCAAGGGATAAGCAACCTATCCCCTGCTATTCAGTGTGTCTTCTGTTTTGCTCACACCATTGTGTTGATGCACTTCAGATAAAAACCCAAGATCTTGTGCAATTGCACAGTTGAGTCAGTATCCAATGTGTAGAAGGGTTCCCACTTTCTGAACCCACACATTCTTGTCAAATGCTCTCCCAGGCCAGGGATAGAAGCAATGAGGCACACCCCTCATCTCCTTTCATCTGCTTCACCTTGCCCCTCAATGGCAAGGTTAAGAGCAACACTCACCCCATTCCAGAGGTTTGTTTGTTGAGGTTGATGTGACCCCTCGACTAAAACCTAACCCTTGTGTGAGCCTCTTGTGTGCATATAGTGTGTGCTTCCTGTGATTGTGTTTTGCTTGCTTTGCCTCTTAGGTTTAGCTTAGACTTGCTGCTTGTGCAAGATAGGTTTAGTTTAGACTAATCCTTGTTCGCTTTCGCCCTCGTTGCGATTCTTTTCTCTCGCCCTCGTTGCGATCCTTTCTCTCGCCCTCGTTGCGATCGAGCCTTTTTCCTTTCTCTCGCCCTCGTTGCGATCGAGACTTTCCCTTTCTCTTGCCCTAGTTGCAATAGAGACCTTTGTCCCTCCGTAGCCGAACTACGGTAACTCTGATTCTCATGTTCAGATGAGATACGTAGGCACGAGACGCGATGTCTTGCCGAGTTTGACTAACAACTAATCCGTGCTTGTTTTCGCCCTCGTTGCGATCCTTTCTCTCGCCCTCGTTGCGATCGAGACTTTCCCTTTCTCTTGCCCTAGTTACAATTGAGTCTTTTTTCCCTGCCTGCCGAACTACGGCAACTCTGATTCTCATGTTCAGATGAGATACGTAGGCACGAGACGCGATGTCTTGCCGAGTTTGACTAACAACTAACAGCTAATCCTTGCTTGTTTTCGCCCTCGTTGCGATCCTTTCTCTCGCCCTCGTTGCGATCGAGCCTTTCTCTTTCTCTTGCCCTAGTTGCAATTGAGACCTTTGTCCCTGCCAGCCGAACTACGGCAACTCTGATTCTCACGTTCAGGTGAGATACGTAGGCACGAGACGCGATGTCTTGCCGAGTTTGACTAACCACTAACACTAACTCTTTTCTCTCACCCATGTGTGATTGAGATCCTTTTCTCTCGCCCTCGTTGCGATTGAGACCTCCCCTTTCTCTTGCCCTAGTTGCAATTGAGACCCTTGCTTCCTGTGCAAGTTAGGTTAGGTGTGGCTTGCTTCCTGTGCAAGTCTTGTTTAGGATAGGTTGGCCCTTGTGCCATTTAGCTAGAAACCATAACTTAGGGTTGACTTTGCATGACAACATCTAGGCTCGAGTCGTAGTCTCCCTAGAGTTGTGTCTCCCTCTGTTATCTGGTTAGGCTAGATCCTTGTCCCTGCGTAGGGGAACTACATCGCCCTAATCTTCACACCAGATGAAGTATGTAGGCAGGAGATTGAGCTGATCTCTCCGGGCGCCCTTTTTCTTTTCCAACCCTTTGTGTCTTAACCACCCTTGTGTGTGTTCTGGTTGGAGTCCGACATAAGTCCAGCGATTGGCAGTTGGTTTCCTGTGTGTGTTTAGGTTCGGATGCTGATGTAAGTCCAGTGATTGGCATTCAGGCTCCACGTTTGCCTGTGTTTGTCTGTTTTGTTTGTGCGTGTCAGCCGAGCTACGAATGCTCTGATTCTTCTCTCGTCCGAGAAGATACGTATGCATAGGATGCGATATCCTAGCGAGCATGTGTCGTCTCCCCATTCCGAACTACTTCGACTCTGATGTCTATGTCTGATAGACTAAGTAGGCCCAGGATGCGATATCCTGCCGAGTCAGTTTCAGTCAGTTTCTTTTGTCTCTTTCAGCCAGTGCGTGTGTGTGTTTGAGCAGTGTTTTAGCAACCAATTTTCCTTCCTTTTGTGCGTGGACCCCGTCGAGTACGACGGATGCGTAGGGGGCCTAATACCTTCCCTTCGCATAACCGACTCCCGAACCCATCCTCTTTGGTCGCGAGACCATGTTCTTTCCTAGGTTTACTTCGAGCGTTTCCTTTCCCTCTTTTGGGATAAATAACGCACGGTGGCGGCTCTGTTGTTCTTTCTTTTCCCGCCGGTTTTTCGCGTAATGCGACACCATGGAGTTGTCGAGTACTGTCAAGTACATAATCAGCGGTCTCCCTGGGACTGGAGGCATAAGGATAGGAGGATTCTGCAAATACTCTTTTATCTTTTCAAAAGCCCTTTGACAATCGTCATTCCACCTGATAGCCTGATCTTTCCTCAGCAATTTGAAAATTGGCTCACACGTGGCTGTTAGGTGAGAGATGAACCTTGCAATGTAGTTCAACCTCCCTAAGAAACCACGGACTTGCTTCTCTGTTCTTGGCTTAGGCATTTCTTGTATCGCTTTTACCTTGTCAGGATCCACCTCAATCCCTTTTCCACTAACAATAAAACCCAGTAGCTTCCCAGATCTCACCCCGAAAGTGCACTTGTTCGGATTAAGCCTCAGGTTGAATTTCCTTAACCGCTCAAACAGTTTCTGCAGATTCACCAGATGTTCTTCTTCTGTCTGAGATTTGGCAATCATATCGTCCACATAAACCTCGATTTCATGATGAATCATATCATGGAATAGAGTCACCATAGCTCGTTGATATGTTGCCCCAGCGTTTTTCAGACCAAACGGCATCACCTTGTAGCAGAAGGTGCCCCACGGGGTTATGAAAGTTGTCTTCTCCATGTCTTCTGGTGCCATCTTGATTTGGTTATAGCCAGAAAAGCCATCCATGAAGGAGAATACCGAGAACTGAGCTGTGTTATCCACCAAAACGTCGATGTGAGGTAATGGGAAATCATCTTTAGGGCTAGCTCTGTTCAGATCCCGGTAGTCGACACACATCCGTACCCTTCCATCCTTCTTAGGTACTGGAACAATATTTGTGACCCATGGCGGATAATTGGTAACCGCTAGGAACCCTGCATCCAACTGTTTTTGCACTTCTTCCTTTATCTTTACAGCCATCTCTGGTCTTGTTCTTCTGAGTTTCTGCTTGACCGGAGGACAACTCTCTTTGAGAGGCAAGCGGTGTACCACAATGTCTGTGTCAAGCCCTGGCATGTCCTGATAAGACCAAGCGAAGACGTCAACATACTCTTGCAACAATTCAATCAACCCCTTCTTCACATCATCTTCCAAAGCAGCCCCTATCTTGATTTCTTTCTTGACGTCCTCGGTGCCAAGATTAATCACTTCAGTAGACTCTTGATGCGGTTGAATGACCCTTTCCTCCTGTTTTAACAACCTGGCAAGTTCTTCAGGGAGTTCACAGTCTTCATCACCCTCTTCTTCAGCTTGGAAGATTGGGTTTTCGAAGTCGAAGCGAGCCATAGCAGAATCGTTATCAATAGGATCCGGTGATGTGCATCTGCATGAGTGATGGTATGTGCTTATGAGTGTGGACAGTGAGTTAGAACTAAACAAAACATTGCCAAATATTTTTATTCTTTTGAAATTTTGAAAACTGTAAAAATAGAAAAACAGTGAACAAGATTTTGAATGCAAAAGACGTCCTTCATTTATGATAAACAATGCAGGTATTCACATAGATGAGCCCTACAATGAGTCATTACGCCCTGGGCGGAACGTAAGACTTGGACATGCATGAATAAAACAAAGAAAAATTACTCCTCCAGAAGAGTGACTTGGACAATTTCCTCGGAAGACCAATTGTTGATGACTTCACCCGGGATCCTCGGACGCACCCAGTTGTCGATATCGCAATCACTATCCCCACTTTCATCGTTGATCGCAGAGATCTGGCCATATTGGATGACGCCAGCACTGGAGAAAGTAATCGGCCCCTGACGAGTCTGAGGTGCTGAAGTTGTAGAAGTCAGCGCTGGTTGATACCCAATCCCGAACTTGTCGTCCTTCATTGGTAACTCCAACAGACGTCCCCAACCGGGAGCAACACCTGAATCCACCAAGGCTTGCGCCTGCTTGAAAGATGAGATAGGGGCTCCTGCTTTAACCCCTTCCACCGGAGATGCATCCTTGATCTGAACTGACTCAAAGGCTTGACAGAGAGTCTCTTGAATTTCACCTTCCACCTCTACATAGTTGAATGTAGACAGGTTACTGACCAGGATGTCCTCCTCACCACAGACAGTGATAATTCTTCCATTGACCGGGAACTTGATTTTCTGATGTAGTGTTGAGGAGACTGCCCCAGCATTGTGGATCCAAGGACGACCCAGAAGGCAACTGTACGAGGGACTGATATCCATCACATAGAATACGGTGTTGAAGGTTTGTGATCCAATATGAATTGGCAATTCTACCTCTCCAAACACCGACCTCTTAGAACCATCGAAGGCTCTCACCATGAGATCGGAAGGTTTCAAGATCAAACCTTCTACTTCTAACCTTGACAGGGCTCTCTTGGGTAGCACATTGAGAGAGGAACCTGTATCCACCAGAACATGAGATAACACGGTGTCTTTGCATTCCATTGAGATATGCAAAGCTTTGTTATGGTTGCGTCCAGCTGGTGTTAAGTCAGAATCAGTAAAGCCCAGCCCATTGCTTGTATGAACATTTGCAATGATCCCTTCTAGTTGGTTTACTGAGATCTCCTGAGGCACATATGCAGCATTAAGGACCTTCAGCAGTGCCTCCCTGTGTGCCTCTGAACACAACAGGAGTGAGAGAATGGATATCTTAGACGGCGTCTGAATCAACTGATCGACTACCATGTAATCGCTTTTCTTTATAATTCTTAAAAGCTCGTCCACATCATTCGAGAAAGTAGGCTCTGAGCCAGCTTGGGAGGCAGAGGTACCCTCATTTACAACTTGTTTGCCTTTGGCCTTAGCCGCGGCATCAGCATTCTCACTTTGGGTAACGGGTGGTGAGAACAATCTACCACTCCTGGTGAATCGCCCGATTCCACCAACATTGTCCACTGCGGGACCTTCAGCTTCGAGTTCAGACTTTTGACCCTCTTCTACCTTCAAAGGTCGTTCCACCCCACGATCGTGTGTGTATACACTCCCCCCATAATGCCAAGGAATGGCCCTATCGCTTGTGAAAGGTAAAGGACCAGTGGTTGTGATTGTCATGGCGGGCGGTCGCACTGGTGGCACTGGTTGTGCTTCTGGCACACTGATCTGATTAGTCGGGTAAAAGATGGTGATAGTAGCGACATCATAGTCATACTCGGGAATTTCATTCATTGAAACAAAAACATCCGGAACACCGGAATCAGGTTCAGTTACATCGAGATCAGACACATTGTTTGGTATATCAACAACAACATTTGAAAAATTAAATACATCAATAGGAAATACACAATCAGCAGGAACAACATCTGTGAATTCTTCAACAGCATCTTGAAATACCTCTTCAACTACCCCTTCAGCAAACTCTTTGACAGACAAGTCTTCAACTTGGAGGGTACCATTGTCAAGCAAGACCTGGATACCCTGCTGCAGCTTCAAACAATCCTTACCCTGGGTATCGCATTCCGAACAACCTTTCCCACAACCGGGGAAGACATCGGCCTTCAACAAGCATTCCTTCATTTCCCACAATGGGGTCTTCAACTTCAACACATCCTTAACGGACTTGGCTTCTTCCTCCAGCATATTAATGTTTGCACCGCCATGTTGTGGCATGGGATTGTTGACGACATTAGGAACCGGTGCAAGGCTGATAGCCTTTGAATATATGAGGTCCTGAACTACGTGCTTAAAAGCTTTGCAGTTCTCAATATTATGGCCAGGTGCCCCAGAGTGGAAACTACACCTAGCATTGGCATCGTAACCCACCGGAAGTCTACCAACCGGAGGAGCCAGAGTGCGTAGCTGCACAAGTTGTAACTGTTGAAGACTAGAAAGCAGTTGAGCGCACGACATTGGAAGAGTGTCGAAACGCCGGTCCATCATCCTCTGCCTCTGTTGATAGGCGGGTCTGTTACCTGGCTGTTGTTGTTGTTGATACTGAGCTTGCTGACGTTGTGGTTGTTGTTGTTGTAGTGGTGCTGCAGCCGGAATGGTCACAGCCGCAACATACGGTTGCCGATGATAGTTTTGAAAGTTATTCCCTTGGTTATTCCTATTTTGATATGAAGACACAGAATTCACACCCCCTTCCCTCTGCTTCTGTCCTCCCATAAATGGCTTCTTTACTCCTGATGAAGATCCACCTCCATTGTGGCTCTTGTAGGTCTTCAGGTAATTCTCTACCCTCTCTCCGGTAGAGACCACATCAGCAAAGTTGGAGGCATTGCACCCCACCAGACGCTCCAGGTAAGGTCCAGGCAACGTATTCATGAACATGTTGGCCATTTCCTTTTCCAACATGGGAGGTTGAACACGGGAAGCTGTCTCCCTCCAGCGTTGAGCGTATTCCCTGAAGCACTCATTGCTTTTAAGAGACAGGTTCTGGAGTTGAGTTCTGTCCGGGGCCATGTCTGCATTATACTGGAATTGCTTCACAAAAGCTTCCGCCAAATCCCTCCAGCAACGGATGTGGACTCTATCCAACCTCATGTACCATTCCAGGGATGCCCCAACTAGGCTGTCCTGGAAGAAATACATAAGTAGCTTCTCGTCGTCAGAATATGCAACCATCTTTCGGAAGTAGGCTTGCACATGGGTCTTCGGGCAAGAGCTACCATTGTACTTGTCGAAGATTGGGACTTTGAACTTTGGTGGGACCCTCACGCCTGGGACCAATCCCAAGTCAGAAACATCTACCCCCAGAGGGTTTTGTCCTTCTACCGCCTTCAGCCTCTCCTCTAATCTCCTGAACATGGGATCCATGCCATGGCCCAAACCAAAGTCTTCTGGCAGCAAGAACTGATCATCTTGATCATCGTGAATGGGTTGTTGATCGTGGTTGTTATGTGGGATCGGGACAGGCCCCGGTCCATTAACCTCTGCAATTGGAGGATCAGTCACGACCTCTGGTTGAGTAGTTGCGGGATTCCTTTGTATCATTTGTCTAATCTCCTGCTGTCCATGAGCTACTCCCTGAACCACATCCATGAACTGGTTCATGCGGACCCTCATCTCAGCAAGTTCTGCTTGTAGACCCTCCATTGCTTTCTGCTGGTTTCTGCGGGTACCGTACCGGTGAATTCCTGAATCAGCTATCCTGCTAATGGAACACCCCACAAAATGAGAACACCGCGACGGTACCTGTTATGCAAGACATGCTATGGATATGCAAATGTAATGACATGTTTATCAATTCCAAAAGGTATTCTAACCCTTTGGTTCCAGTCTCTCGTCAGATAAAAAGTGTAAGAAAAACCCCGACCAGAATCAAGAAGAAGATATCAGCCCCTGGGAATAGATAAACATGTGTTGAATGATTTGAATGCAAAATGATGTGATGCAATGCAGTGACATGGAAATCGGGACTGCAGTATCCGCTTGAACATCTGTCGGGTTGCACTGTCGGAAGAGAAAACCCACTGAAGAATATAATATAAGATCAAAACTCTGCTCCAGAAAACCGGATTGGTTGGAGGTTAAGGTTCCCTGAATTTAGCCCGCCCCTCACTGGTAGGTTCTAAGAACAGAAGTTTGTCAGCTTCAACCCTTCAGTCGAGAATAATACGTTTACCACTGAAGGTTTGGCATTATTTCGGGATAAAAGACCTCTGCTGACTCCCCTCAACAGGATATCCTAAAGCAAGTTCCCAGTCTCGGGGTCCTCGGATTAAGCAGTGAGAATGCGCCCACCAGAGCTAACATAAACGCGTCTCGGAGGAGAGGCCTCGACTGAGTTCTCGGGAAATGGTCACCAGATTCGACGATTTCTAAAGGAATATCTGTCGTTATGGAACATCCATAGGACATAATATATCCAACAGAAACCTCGTCTGGAATGTGGGTCTCATGAACGACTTAACATAGCAACATACCACGCAAGCCTCATGACTATCCACTCTAACACCTATGTGTACACTCAAGCCTGGGTAGTGGGCTTATCTCTCATAGAACAATCCCAATCCAACAAGCAAACAACCCACAGAACCCACAGATACAGCAAACATATGTACATGAATGCAATAAGGTAAAACAGGTAAATGCTGAAAATAAATAACTGTACAAAAGAATAAACACCCAACAAATAAGAAACCTACAAAAGCTAGGAGGGACTCGCTTAGGGAGACCGGTCCCCAGTGGAGTCGCCAGCTGTCGCAGCCTGAAAAATACAGTATTGCGAAAAAACAACCGGCGAAAGAAAATGACAGAAGAGTCGCCACCGTGCGTTATTTATCCCAAAGGAGGGAAAGGAAACGCTCGAAGTAAACCTGGAGAAAGGAAAGGAAAAGGCAAGGTCTCGCAACCAAATCTTGGGTTCGGGAGTCGATTATGCGAAGGGAAGGTATTAGCACCCCTACGCATCCGTAGTACTCTACGGGATCCACTCTTGTTTGTTTCTTGTCTAAAGGGTGTGTGTTTATCTAATGTACTATTTACTAAAAGGGTCAAGAGAAAAATGACTCGCACGGATGTCGCATCCACTGCATACGTATCTCATCTAGAATGAGAATCAGAGTCTTCGTAGCTCGGCTACCTATGGGTGAAAGAGATGTGTGCTCGCTAAGACATCGCGTCTTATGCCTACGTATCTCATCGGGATTGAGAATCAGAGCAAAACGTAGTTCAGCTAACTACGGGAACAAAGGTCTCGATTGCAACTAGGGCAAGAGAAAGGGAAGGTCTCGATCGCAACGAGGGCGAGAGAAAGGATCGCAACGAGGGCGAAAGCAAACAAGGATTAGTTGTTAGTCGTTAGTCAAACTCGGCAAGACATCGCATCTTGTGCCTACGTATCTCACCTGAACATGAGAATCAGAGTTGCCGTAGTTCGGCTACATAGGGACGCCAAACAAAACACACGCAGGAAACCGACTGCCAATCGCTGGACTTATGTCAGACTCCTACACACACAAAGGGTTTAATCGGATGCTGAATCGTCAGAAGCAACAACAAAGTTGAACAAACAAGCTAACAGGGAGTCTGGTACTCGAGCCTGCTAGCTGTCAAGCAAACACACACAAAAAAGGAAAAGAGTGCCCGGAGAGATCTCGTACGACCTCCTGCCTACGTACCTCATCTGGTATGAGGATCAGGGTAACGTAGTTCCCCTTTATAGGGATTGCCATTTGTTTGTTTCTTGTCTAAAGGGTGTGTGTTTATCTAATGTACTATTTACTAAAAGGGTCAAGAGAAAAATGACTCGCACGGATGTCGCATCCACTGCATACGTATCTCATCTAGAATGAGAATCAGAGTCTTCGTAGCTCGGCTACCTATGGGTGAAAGAGATGTGTGCTCGCTAAGACATCGCGTCTTATGCCTACGTATCTCATCGGGAATGAGAATCAGAGCAAAACGTAGTTCAGCTAACTACGGGAACAAAGGTCTCGATTGCAACTAGGGCAAGAGAAAGGGAAGGTCTCGATCGCAACGAGGGCGAGAGAAAGGATCGCAACGAGGGCGAAAGCAAACAAGGATTAGTTGTTAGTCGTTAGTCAAAGTCGGCAAGACATCGCATATTGTGCCTACGTATCTCACCTGAACATGAGAATCAGAGTTGCCGTAGTTCGGCTACATAGGGACGCCAAACAAAACACACGCAGGAAACCGACTGCCAATCGTTGGACTTATGTCAGACTCCTACACACACAAAGGGTTTAATCGGACGCTGAATCGTCAGAAGCAACAACAAAGTTGAACAAACAAGCTAACAGGGAGTCTGGTACTCGAGCCTGCTAGCTGTCAAGCAAACACACACAAAAAAGGAAAAGAGTGCCCGGAGAGATCTCGTACGACCTCCTGCCTACGTACCTCATCTGGTATGAGGATCAGGGTAACGTAGTTCCCCTTTATAGGGATTGCCATCTGAATATGGACTTACAAAAGGAGGACACCAGTTGTGTCAAAGGAGAGTGGGCAATGTGTTCACGTCCTAGCAGTAGGTGTCGCAGCTCGCTGAATCGAGTCTTAGGCAGTTACCTCTTTGCAATAGAACGGACCACATGCCACAAGATCGAAGACGCACGGAAGGTCTAAAAGAAATGGGGAAGCTCTTCCCTAGAGTTGTCATGCAATATGTACTTAAGTGTTAGGATTTACAAATGGGAATATCTACCTAATGTTAGCATGCAAAGAATATGGGAATTCTACCTATGTTATCATACAAAAGGGCTCTATCTAATGGGTGTTACCTAATCGGAACAAGAATTGACGAGTGGAGCAAGGAGAGATGTTAGGGATAAGGGTAGATGGCGATGCATGAAGCAATCGACTTACAAGGTTGATGGCGACGCATAAAGCAATCGACTTACAAGGTTGATGGCGATGCATAAAGCAATCGACTTACAAAAGGGTGGATGAATACGTGCTAGTTCTGTTAGGTTTTGAGAAAAGTGATTACTCGACGTTGGATCGAGGTTTTGGTCTTGTTTTGAAATGATTATCGGATGTTTATTTTATTTCTTGTATTAACAGATGGATAAAGAATGAAAGAATATTATACATTTCATGGGAGAGGGATACATTTGTTATGAATGGGGATTGTTCATGGCAAACAAACAATAATAATACATGCCTCAAACAGCATACAAGTAGGCCACAGTTAATCAAACAAGTAAGATATAAACAAGTATATAATCGAATCAAATAATCAAAGAATGAAATAATGAAGCATTAAACAATGTATGAGTGTAAGTGCAAGGGACATGTCTCATTGTAAGGAAGCCCAAGAGTAAGCTATGTGAGGTCGATGGCGATGCTTAAAAAGCAATCGGCCTACAAGGGTGTGAAAAATGGGCTCGATATTAAATCGAGAAAAATATGATTTTTATAGTTTTAAAATGGTTTTGAATTAAATTAAAATACAACAACTTTACATTATTAACAAAAAGAACATATGAGTGTAATAAAGGCATAAACATAAAAAGAAACCAAAATGCTAAAAGAAAAAATAATATAGCTAAAAGAAATAAAATGCCAAAAAATGCCACACATGAGTATTGAACCCACCCCACTCAAGAATATACACACTACCCTTCTCCACCAAACCACTTATGATCAGTTATCATTTTAGCAAACACTTGGGAATATAAATAGAACTAGCTAGAGATAGTTTAGAAAACAAATCAATTAAAAGAGGGGATAGCCTAATGTTACTGGACAGCCTAACTAAACTAAACAACATTAATATACACTATGTAAAAAAAGAAAAAAAAAAGAAAAAAAGAAATGCTAAACATATTACAAATTTTTGTGGTTTTTTTATTTATTTATCTCTGTTTAACAAAAAGAAATTGAATTAATTAAAAAAAGAAAAGAAAAGAAAAGAAAAAAAAGGAAATGGAGACGAAGAAGAAGATGACAGAAGCTCGTCTTCCTCCGGTATCGCCCTCACGATCTTTCTTCTCTCCCAACCTTACACTTATCTCTCAAGCGCGCTCCTAACCCTCAATCTCACTCAAACGCTCTCTCAGCTCACAATCTCAAAGAAACATTCTCTCTCAACTCTCACAAATATTTTCAAACAACAAGCATATGAGAAGGATAAAGAGAAAGAAAGAGAGGTCCTTACAAAGTGTCACTGCGGTGGTGGTGAAGGATGCGAAGCTGGCCTCCAGGTACGATTTTGGGGTTTTAGGTTTTCTTTGTTTCAGATTTTCGCCTCCAGGTACTTTTGTTGTTTTTTTTTCTCCACTGATTTGCCTTTCCTCTTTATATTCTGTGAATTAGGGTTTCAAAAGGGTCCTTGATGTTCCAGAAAGGTAACTCTGAAAAGCACTTTGGATGCTCAGAAATTGGATTGACCTCTTTGATGCTATGTTCGAAAATGGTAATCTGAACCTTCACTTTCTTCCTTGAATTTCATCTCTATTCCAATTTGGGAATTTCTTGAATTTTTACTGCTTCGTAATTAATTTTGCCTTTTTACTGCAATGAAAAATGGTGAGCTTGGTTTGATGCATCCTTGTTCATGGTTTAACATCTTATTACAGAGGGTAATGTTCATTTCTCTTGCTGATTTTGTTTTGAGATCTTGGTACTGCTGCAAGTCAAGTCTGTTAGTTGTAGTTGCTTTGGACTTCATGGTTCCGTTTGAGTTTGAAACAGGTTTTGGTGGTTTGGCTTGATGCAAGTTGGTACAGTCATGGTGTTGCAAGGCAAGCAAGGCATGTGTTTCAAATATAAAATGGTACTGATAATTACAGGATTAATACTAGTTGAATTGGTCAAAATCAAATGCCATGTAGTTATGATCAAGGTATCTCGACTTAGCCATTAGCTCATGTTTTATTACATCTTTTTGCTTGGTGCAGGATTATGGTATACATTTGGTTCAATTTTGGCCTGTGCATGATGGCATGGTAGGGAGAATGTTGATGTTACTAACTTGTGAACATGTTCAGTTAAGTCTCAATGTTGCTGAATTTCCAGGATTTTATAGCAGTGTTTACATGCTGATTGCACTGTAGCCTTGTTGTAGCAGGTAGGTTCATTGACTTCTATTGCATTGGAATAGCAGGATGTATCACAGGTCTGGTATCTTAGTTTGCCTTACTGCTAGATGTTGTGGAATGCCCTTAGGAATAGTTATTGCATGACTTGATGCAGGCATTTGCTTTGGCCTTGCTACGACAGCTATTGTAAGATTATCTTGGTTCATAGTTTGGTAGGTGAGTCCTTTGTCTCATGTTCTGGTTCAATGCCTTATAAGTTTTAATCCCACTATTTGCACCCAATTCCTTGCCCTCACTTGTTTCTATTCTTTTATTGCAGATCTGGTGGTCATGTTGTTTGGTGATGATGGATTGCATTTGCCAAGTTATTTCATGTTGTTTTGGACTGAACAGCTTGCCTGCTTTCACTAAGAACCTTGGTTGCATGGCTTGGTTTCAATTCCCATATGTAAGATCAAATTGTTATCAGCTAGTTCCATGCCCATTCATACTGATTGATGTATCCCATAAGCTGTGATTTATGTTTTGATTGCCTTGAGTGCATTGCATGGCTGACTGTTTCTGTCTTGGTTTTGCAGCAGGATAACTAGCCTGGTTCAGCTAGTATGCACCCTCGTAAGGACAGTAGCATCATGGTCTATATGGATGGATACTTCGATGTGTGAAGTTGCTATGGCCTTGCAGGTTCACATTGATCTCAGGTCACAAATGGAGCTGTTTAGATTATGGAACTGTTATGACTGAACCATGCTAAGTGCTTTCCACTCTTGAACTTCTTTGTAGCTGTTATGCCCTGCTGTTGTTGTGCCTTGGCTTGATGACTATTTTGGATGCCTGCTGCATGTTGTCTTAGCATGATTCTAACAGCATTGCATTTAAACTCTGATGTTTGGTTGGTTGTGTTCCTGAACCATGACACTATCTAGAACAGTACTTTGCATTACATTGCCCTGATAACTGAGTCTGCTAGCCTTGTTTTGCTGCAGGATTTGTGTTGTAGCCGACTAGCATGATGATGATGGTATGGTGCTTTTGCAAAGCAGGATGTGACATGGG
The DNA here is from genome assembly GCF_024323335.1 of Lathyrus oleraceus. NCBI lineage: Eukaryota > Viridiplantae > Streptophyta > Magnoliopsida > Fabales > Fabaceae > Lathyrus > Lathyrus oleraceus. The sequence goes on from NC_066579.1 coordinate 323,210,364, forward strand.
CTATTGCAGCAGTATTGGCTAGATCATTCGCATCCATGGATGTGTTGCACATGTATAAGGTTTTTGTTGCATCCAAAGGGCATGAGCAAAGGATAATGGTTGAACTGTTAGGGGCTCCTTGGTCCATGGTTAGGGGCAGGCCAATGGCAAATGGTTAATGGTTCAAAATCTACAAAGTCAAGGTGCACAACATGTGTTACTTGTAATGGAAGCTACCAAGAACGAACATAAATAAGCATGAGGGTTGGATGACACATTGAAGAAAAAGGCCAGGCCAAGTTGGATGGGCAAGAGCAAGTGAAAGTTGACTTTGGTCAAAGTTGACCAAAAGTCAACTGTTGACCAAAGTCAACAAATGGTCAAAATGTATTTTCTTTTTGATTTCTTTGTAAATGGATATTCAATGGAAAATTATGGGTGAATTTTGGGTTTAATGAATTTGGGTTGACTTTGGTCAAAGTTGACCAAAAAGTCAACTATTGACCAAAGTCAACAGTTGGTCAAAAATGCCAAATTTTGTATTTTCTTGTATGGAATCACATGTAATGGTTTAAAATGACATGAAATAAATTGAAATGGATTAACAAAATGGTTTGAAGTTGGTTTCACAATTTGTTTAATCATGACTTGAATGTTTGACTTTTGAAAAGAAAATAACTTGACTGATAATGTGTATGAACAAAGCCATGAAATGAGACCATAAGGTTAGGGTTTTGGCATAGTATCCATGAACCAATAACATGACTAGCAAGTGGCTTGAAACACAAGAAGCTTGGTTGTTCAGATGACCAAGACCATATGTGCATTAACAATCACATGAACAACACCATGACTTTGGATCAAGACCAATCCTCATATAAAACCAAAGTAAGGTTAGGCCAAGCATAAAAACATAAAAAATTCAGGACCAAAATCGGGGTATGACAGTTGCCCCTATTTAAGCGTCTTCAACTAGAGAATATGAAGCAGGACGTTCTTCATATGATCATAGTGGGAGATGGTTAAATATTAAGAAGACCCGGATTTTGATCCTGAATCCCTATGAAATAATTAACAATGCCTGTCAGAATCGGCAAAGAAGCAATCTCAAAAGAAGAATCCGTCTGGTACGGTGAAAATCGGCTTGAGTACCGAAACAGAAAGTTGACCTGGATACCAAAATAAATGGTAACACAGGAATACCCATGGCCTGAATGCCGCACATTAGTCTGAACACTAAGCATCGGAATATGAGAGTATCAATGTTGGTCTGATCACCGGAAATCTGGTCTGAACACCACTTCGATCTGGAAATCGGAAAACTGGCCTGAATACCACAAGTACTTCGACATGATTGTCGGAAACTTCTTCGATCTGAAAATCGAAAACTGGCCTGAATGCCACTTCGGTTTGGATACCGGAAACTGGCCTGAATGCCACTTCGGTCTGGATACCGGAAAAACTGGCCTGAATGCCACAAGTTGCATCGACCTGAATGTCGGAAACTTCTTCGATATGAATCAGAAACTGGCCTGAATGCCACTTCGGTCTGGATACCGGAAACTGGCCTGAATGCCACTTCGGTCTGGATACCGGAAAAACTGGCCTGAATGCCACAAGTTGCATCGACCTGAATGTCGGAAACTTCTTCGATCTGAAAATCGGAAACTGGCCTGAATGCCACTTCGGTCTGGATACCGGAAAAACTGGCCTGAGTGCCACAAGTTGCATCGACCTGAATGTCGGAAACTTCTTCGATCTGAATCGGAAACTGGCCTGAATGCCACTTCGGTCTGGATACCGGAAACTGGCCTGAATGCCACTTCGGTCTGGATACCGGAAAAACTGGCCTGAATGCCACAAGTTGCATCGACCTGAATGTCGGAAACTTCTTCGATCTGAAAATCGGAAACTGGCCTGAATGCCACTTCGGTCTGAATACCGGAAAATTGGCCTGAATGCCACAAGTTGCATCGACCTGAATGTCGGAAACTTCTTCGATCTGAATATCGGAAAAACTGGCCTGAATGCCACTTCGGTCTGGATACCGGAAAATTGGCCTGAATGCCACTTCGGTCTGAATACCAGAAAAAACTGGCCTAAATGCCACTTTGGTCTGGATACCGGAAAAACTGGCCTGAATGCCACTTCGGTCTGGATACCGGAAAACTTCATGCCTGTCAGCATCGGCAGAAATAGGGAAAATGATAATTGAGGCGGCACGTGGGCCAGCGACCCATGCTGGGGATAGTAAGTCAGGAACAACCTTCAGTCTGAGCACTGGAAACAAACTTCTGGCTTGTCACTTTGGGATACCGAGAATGTTTTATGCTTACATGCGTATGTTTGAATTTTTCAATGGCGTAATGCTCCATGAGAATGGAAATGCTACGCGATTTGGGAGGATGCAATGCAATATGATTCTACATGCAGGGATGCGAAATGCTGGGGAAAATGCCAAGCTGAAACAAGGAATCCCGTTGGGGAAATGATTATAATCTTCCGGACCCTGGCACTACTGTTGGAGATGCACAGCATAATGAACTATGTGGGGAAATGACCGGCCGCGCGGTGTTCTGGCAATGGCGAGATACCGAGGCTCTGACTGGGGAGAGAACGGCGCTGCCAACCTGTTGTTGGGGGAAGTGATAGTGGTTCTGGCAACCATAATCTACGAGAGATGACTCAGCAGGGGGAGGCAAACACCGATACAGTACCGAGGTTATGCTTCCAGGAAAGAGATCATCGATCTGGGATTGAAATCCTCGATCTGGCATCGAACTCTGAGGAGCAGTTGCTTCTGCTGGGGATATACAGTCTGGCACTGTTAACTCCGTTGGGGATATACAATCCGGCACTGTTAACTCCGCTGGGGATATACAGTCTGGCACTGTTAACTCTACTAGGGAGTGTATAGTCTGAAACACCTGCTTGGGAAGCACCGTAGTGAGAACCTGCTGGGAATCTTAAGGAAATGCCCCGAGTGTACCTGTTCTAAATAGATGATTCAAAATACTTAAAATTTACAGCAATTTTAAATGTTCATTGAGCATGTACCTGTAAAGCTCTTATGTTTAATGATGCAATGTTTATCAAAAATTCGGACGTCATTTTTGCAAACAAAACAGTAAAATGAAAATGAACACAGAGATGTACTGAATAACATGATTTTATTGATTGAATGGCCTCTGAATAGGCATTTACATCAGAAAGCAATCCCTGGAAAGAGGTAATTGCACAAAAGATAAAATATAAATTAATCTAATGGCAATGTGAAATGGATTTCTATTGGGTTCCAATTCTGCTATGACCCGCTCGTCTTCACGATCCTCCAGATGATCAGCCTTCTGAGAAAGGTGATTGGACTGTTTCTATCCTTTGAAAGTTTCCAGTCATCGACACAAGGTGAGATTCAGAACTAAATCAGAACGCAGTCATTCGCTTGATCCCTAACTTTTTCCTGGATCGCCCTTTTCGGGTTTTCAATCCACCGGGATACCCATTTTTGCCTAAGTTGCCTTTTCAGGTTTTCAACTTACCGGGTGTACGATCTTTTCATTTTTAATCCTTAACTTTTGCCCGAACCTTTTCATTTTCTTGGTTCGTCAGGATGCCCATTTTTGCCTGGACTGTTCTTTTTACTGTCCAGCGGGTCTATCTTATGCGAAGTATTTTTTAACTGCGTCTGAGTTCACAGGGGAAGTGAAGTCTTCGCCATCCATCGTTGCGAGCATTAAGGCTCCACCATCGAAAACCTTAGTGACGATATACGGTCCCTCATAGTTAGGAGTCCACTTGCCCCTGTGATCCGTCTGAGGAGGAAGGATCCTTTTCAACACCAAATCTCCGATTTGGAAACATCGAGGGCGCACTTTCTGGTCAAAGGCTCTCTTCATCCGACTCTGATACAACTGCCCATGACAAATGGCTGCCATTCGCTTCTCTTCGATAAGACTCAACTCATTGAACCTTGTCTAAATCCATTCAGCTTCATCTAGCTTGACATCCAACAGGACTCTTAGAGAAGGAATCTCCACTTCAACAGGTAGGACTGCTTCCATACCATACACAAGGGAGTAAGGGGTTGCCCCGGTCGATGTACGTACTGAAGTGCGGTACCCATGCAAGGCGAAGGGTAACATCTCGTGCCAATCTCTGTACGTGACGACCATCTTCTGCACAATCTTCTTTATGTTCTTATTTGCCGCCTCAACAGCGCCGTTCATCTTAGGGCGGTAAGGGGAAGAATTGTGATGCTGAAGTTGCTTACTCGGAGCAAATATCCAAAAGGATGGGGAAGACCCGCTGGGGATAAAGTTGCTTACTCGGAGCAAATATCCAAAAGGATGGGGAAGACCCGCTGGGGATAAAGTTGCTGACTCGGAGCAAATATCCAAAAGGAGAAAGGAATATCAATACCAACTGGATAATGATAACCACAAAGAGGGGATTACATATACTGGTTAGTAGGCAGAAAACCACGGAACAGTAACCGTCATCAATAGGATGAGCATAAAGGTTGACTCCACCAAGGGGAGAACAGAGGATTCACATCTACCGGTTAGTAGGTAGAAGACCACAAAGATAGGACTTACAATTGCTGGTTTGTAGGCAGAGGCCAACGAATTCCACTGAGGAACAGAGTGAGAAAAAAGGATTTACAACTACCGAGTAGTAGGTAGAAGACCGCAAAATCCGCCAACAACCAGAATGAACCACAAAGGTTACCTCTGCTAGGGGATGAAAGTGGGATTTATAACTACCGGTTAGTAGGTAGAAAACCACAAAGATCGGACTTACAACTACCGGTTCGTAGGTAGAGGCCAAAAATTCCGCTGAGGATAAGATGAATGAGCGCCGTTTAGTGAGTAACTCTTCATTTATATCACAGGGAAGCACGAGAGACAGCCACAAGAAAGCCAATTTAGGATCGATCCAAAAAGGCATACTGAATCAAGACTCATCCTAATGAGGAAAGAACTCAATAGGGAAAACCCATCCCATTATGTGTGGGGAGGGAACGGAAACAACCGTCATCCACGAGGATATAACTCAGTGGGGAGCTGCAGAAGGAAACGACAGACACTTTCTGCTTAAGGGGTCGACTCTATATGGAGAGATCAGACACACCCACATCTGCTAGGGGAGGATCTACTGGGGAGATCAATATCACCAATAGCAGGAGACAACCATCAACAGATACACGGCAACAGATGCCCCATGAGTACCTGAATGTTATGATTATGCATGTATGCATTATGCATGATGAATGTATGATGAATGTGGACAAACACACATGCTCAACACACATAGGTCCAGGAATCATCCATCCGGTGCTACTCTTCCAGAGGAAAGCCAAAATCACCAGAGAGCAAAGAACACCTGCTGGAGACTGGGACGTCAGGGAACAACATCATCCTGCAGGGGAGAAAGGCCACAATAGGCTGCCGGAGGGATCATCACTCACAACCGGATGAAAGAGTTCAATATACCGGCAGACACGCCACCACAACAACTCATGCTGGAGATCAGAGATACCAAGAAGCAACCAGATCTCTGATGAGGATAGATAGGCATTGATACGGCTCATCATGCCAACAACTCCGCTGAGGAATTTATCCGAGGGAATGCCGAATTACTGGGATGTCAATCCACCAAATACCGAATCTTGCAAAGACAAACACCCATGCCGGGGAGAGGAGAAGACTGCTCTGCTGGAGAGACGAAAGTTGAAGTCTTCAGTAAACACTCTGCTTGGGAACTGGCCCACAAAAATATTCCAACAGCAAACTTTGCTGGGGATGCCCCACGGTAGGGCTCAAACAACACTCTACTGGGGATGCACCACAATAGGGGCTAACAGGGACTTGGAGGAAGAATGTTGCACTGCCGGGGACATGAAGATGAACAACTTCAACCAACACTGCACTGAGCAACCTCGCTGAGGAGAAACCATAAGAGGTTCTACAGGAAAAAGATACAGTTATGCTCGAGATACGAACAAATGTCTTACCTGTTGGTAATCATACCACCCTTGGGAGAGCACTGTGGATCTCCTAAGTATCCTTCCATCATTGTGAATGTTCACTTTGTTTAAGAACAATTTTTGAAAAATTTGTTTATTTTGAAAACAATGATACTTTATCAATTAAAACATGCAAAACATTTGTTGGATTGAAACAAATAAGAGTGCAAATAATTGGATAAAAGCTCAAATTGATGTGATGGAATGGTAGTCTGTAAATGGCAGGACTCCATGGATTTGTACAAATTTGAAATCGGTGATATATATTGGAAGAGGGCTACATTGAACATAATGACCTTTTCTCTACCATTCCGAATTTCGATGTATTCAAAGCTTCAGTCGACGACGAATCGAGAATTCCTGACGGATGATAGATGTAGAGCACAATCTTGTCAAGATGCAGTTACTTGCCAAATCCCTAACTTTTGCCTAGATTTCCCCAGTGTGAGGTGATCAATCTAGCGGGATGCAAAATTCTTTTTTTTCAATGTCTCTAACTTTTGCCTGGATCTCCCTTTCGGGTTTTCAATCCACCGAGACGCTCCTTTTTGCCTAAGTCACCCTTTGGGGTGTTCGACTTAGCGAGCTGTTTTGCTTTTTTTTTAGGCGAAGTATTTCTTGACTGCATCTGGATTCACAGGATGAGTGAACTTCTCCATCCATTGTTGTAAGTGTCAAAGCACCGCCTGAAAAGGCTCTCTTGACAACATATGGACATTCATAGCTTGGGATTCACTTGCCCCTAGAATCGGGCACGAAAGACAAGACTTTCTTGAGCACAAGGTCACCTTCTCGGAACACACGAGGCTTGACCTTCTTATCGAATGATTTCTTCACTCTCTGCTGATGTAACTGACCATGACACATGGCAGTTAATCTCTTCTTTTCGATTGGATTCATTTGGTCGTAACGACTCTTGAATCCATTCAGCATCAGTCAACTTGGGACTTTAAGGGTGTTGTTTCTCTTTTTGTTTCTTTCTTTCTTTTTCTTTCTTTTGATTTGGATCTCTTTTGATTTCTTTTGATTTTACACCCTCCTCTTTCTTTTTCTTTTTTGTTTTTCTTTTTTTTCGATAATGCCCCAATTGGCTGTTCTGCTGATTCTCGAGATGCAGCTGAGTGATCTTCTTTTCTTGCTCAAGAAGTCGGGAAATCTCGTCAGGAATCCCTTCAACATCATCTTCTTCCGCTTCAAATACAGGGAATTCAAAATTGAGAGATGACGTCAGATCATTATGTTCAATGGGTTTAAGAAACAACCTGCATAATGATTTTGAGTATGAAAAGCTTTTTGGAAATCAAACAAGACAATCGTTATGCAGATGAAAAGATTGCTTTTATTCTTGTTTTTAGGGTTTTTTGTGATCACCAATTTCATGCAAAAAGCAAAAAGGGAAAACAATTGGAAAAACAAGTGTTTTAACATGCTTTTATTTGAATGAAAATATCATTGCTCAAATGTTGCCAACAATGTCATCACTTCTCCTTTTGGCATGGGAGAAGGGTTTTTAAACAAAGTGATTATTACTCTGACTTACGAACAACTGTAGGAACGCCCACAGTGACCCAATTGCGATAGATCCCACCAGGGATGACAAATGTCAGAATCCTTTGCACCAACAGCTTCTGCTTTTGAACAACCCTCTTCGTTGAAGACCTCAGAAGAAAAGCCACCGCCAGCCCGAGGCTTGTTGTTTTCAAGCTTGATTAACATTGGGACCTAAGTCCTCGAAGCTCAGAATACCTGATCTCACAAGGTCCTGCACCTTATTCTTCAATTGAAAGCAGCTTTCCACATCATGACCAGGAGCACCCGAATGATATACACAATGCTGATCAGGCCTATACCACCACCGAGGGTTGACGGGTATAGCCGGCGGGTCTCTGGGAGTAATCAAGTTCCGCTCTATCAAAGAGGGATACAGCTCTGTGTATGACATAGGAATCGGATCAAAAATGATCTTCTTCCTCTCATTACTTGTACTGGCTTGATTACCACTGTGAGGCTGGTAAGCCTGCTACTGAGGACGATGTTGTTGTTGCTGATATTGCTGAGTTGGTCTTCTCTGCTGTTGTTGAGGTTGAGTTGCAGGAATAGTCACAACAGCGACCTGACGATATTGTCCTCTGTTCACATTCCTTCGACGGTGCACAACATTTGTTTCACTCTCTCCCCTTTTGGGTGCCCCAGAGTATGTCTTCTTAGAACTCGAAGAACTTGAAGAGTCAGGATCTTGAATCTTTCCTGCTTTGATGAGACTCTCAGTCCTCTCCCCACAGACAACAACATCAGAAAAGCTACTGAACGGGCAACTCCCCATGCGATCCATGAACACACCCTGCAAGGTCCCGATGAACATGTCAATCAGCTCTCTCTCCAACATCGGAGGTTGCACTCTTACGGCTAGCTCACGCCATCTCTGGGCGTACTCTTTGAAGCTCTCACCAGATTTCTGACACAAGCTCTGCAGTTGGGTTCGGCTCGGAGCCATATCCATGTTGTGCTTGTACTGCCTCAGAAAGGCTTCACCCAGATCTTTCCAGCTTCTGACTGATTCTTTCTTCAGATCCATGTACCAATCCAAAGACGCTCCAGACAAACTGTCTTGGAAAAAGTACATCCACATCTTCTCATTGTCAGTATATGCTGAGATCTTTCTGTAGTAAGCCTGTACATGAGTGCGGGGACAAGAAGTGCCATTGTATTTGTCGAAGGACGGCGCCTTGAATTTGTAGGGGATCCTCAGCCCATCCACCAGACCCATGTTGGTCACATCAAAACCCAGGGAATTCTGAAGTTCCATAGCTCTTATTTTCTCAGCAAGGGCATCCACTTTTCTTTCCCTCTCTTCAACTCTTCCAACAACTTCATCATCTTCACTGAGCAGAGTGAACCTGTCCTCTTGTCTATCCACAATCGGAGCAGGATGACGAACAGGAGCCCGGGTAGCTCTGGCATTAACAGTCTCTGCAGCAAGAGGTTGTCCGTTGGTTCTGATCCCTCTAAACTCATCTCCCACGGCATAGTCATTGGCGGGAGCAGCAACATTAACGTTCTCATGAACAGGCACGCCCACCGGCGACGCACGGTTGGACGGCGGAATCACGGCTTTCTGTCTCTGGGCTAAGGCACGCAGCTCCTCTTGCCCCTGAAGAACACCTTGCATCATCGTCATGAACTGGGCCATGTTAGCCCTCATCTCACCTAATTCTGCCTGAACCTGGTCCATACTTCTCTGATGGTTGAGTCTGGTTGAGTAACGGTGCGGTCTTCGATCAGCTATCCTGTCTCAGTCAGGAACCAGAATGAGAAGTCTCTCCCAATCATGTCTATAATGCAAGGATGATATGTGCATGATATGCATGATATGGATGCTATTTTATCATGAATGATCCTGGGAAAGGATATGCACATGCGGGTTAACTTTTTCTTTTTTTTCATGCATTATTATTTTTTTGAAAATAAACATGCTATGATGCAAATGATGCGAACATGACTGGTCGGGCTGTGCATCTCAAGGCACAGGATCAGAGCTTCGGCTTGAACTCGGAACCATAATTCATCTGAAACCCAAAGTCATCTGATAAACTGTCATCTGAAGAACCAAGAGTCACCAACAGGATCACAAGTCACCAACAAGTCACCTGACAAGTCACCAACTGCACCTGTAATAATGATCATTCCCTCCCCACTCACGGGTGTCATCTAGGCCAGGGTAAGGTCGAGAGAAATGCAGGATAAACAACCCTTTCAAGAATATCATCCTGTGCACACCCGATGTATGCACCGATAATACCCCATCAGAGTCTGAACTACTCGTGATATCAATGTTCCACTAAGTGGCGCATACCACCCGCTTCCCATGAATCACTCTATTCCTAGATTTCCTAGATTTCACTCATGGCCTGGGTATTGGGCCTTTTACCTCATGTAACTCCCACCCCAACAGAGAGAAACAGACAACCAGCCAGCCAGATGAACAGATGAATATGAATGAATGCAAACATAAATACAAACAATAAATGCAAACAATAAATGCGAACAATACATAAATGAAACAGCAAAAGCAACCAAACCCTAACCTAGAGAGCGCTAGGAGAGACTCGCTTAGGGAAGATGGACCAGCAAGAGGTCAACTTCTCTTTTTTCCCCAGTGGAGTCGCCAGCTGTCGCATTACGCGAAAAACCGGCGGGAAACAAAAACAACAGAGCCGCCACCGTGCGTTATTTATCCCAAAAGAGGGAAAGGAAACGCTCAAAGTAAACCTGGAAAAGACATGGTCTCGCAACCAGAGAGAATGGGATCGGGAGTCGGTTATGCGAAGGGAAGGTATTAGCACCCCTACGCATCCGTCGTACTCGACGGGATCCACGCACAAAAGGAAGGAATAAGGTTGCTAAACACTGCTCAAACATCAAACACTGGCTGAAAAGAGACACAGAAAACAAAAGAAACTAACTCGGCAGGATATCGCATCCTGGGCCTACGTAGTCTGTCAGGCACAGACATCAGAGTCGACGTAGTTCGGGACAGGGGAAACGTGCTCGCTAGGATGTCGCATCCTATGCATACATATCTTCTCGGACTAAAGAAGAATCAGAGCACTGTAGCTCGGCTAACGCACGCCAAACAAAACCACACAGGAAACCGACTGCCAATCGCTGGACTTACGTCAGACTCCACACAAAGAGGCAAACATGGAAACCGAATGCCAATCGCTGGACTTACATCAGACTCCGAACCAAACACACACACACTGGAAACCAACTGCCAATAGCTGGACTTATGTCGGACTCCAAACAAAGAACCTGGAAACCGAATGCCAATCGCTGGAGTTACATCGGACTCCAACCAGAAAAGGAGAAACAACTCACACAAACAAAACAAAAGGGTGCCCGGAGAGATCAGCTCATCTCCTGCCTACGTACCTCATCTGGTATGAGGATTAGGGCGACGTAGTTCCCCTATGCAGGGACAAAGGACTTCTAACCTAACCAGAGACTGGGAAATGACAAACTAGAAGGGAGACTAACTCGAGCCTAATAGTTATCATGTTAATTCACCATGGTCCTAAGGTTGAGGTTGCTATCTAACTTGCACAGGCAGCAAGCTATCCTAAACAGCACAAACAAAGAAATCATACAAAAGCACAAAGCAAGCACACACACTATATACAAACAGAGGGGCTCAAACAAGGCTAGGCTTTAGTCAAGGGGTCATGTCAACCTCGACAAACAAGCCACTGTATCAGGGTGATGTTAGCTCTTAACCCTAACATTGAGAGTTAGGGGGAAGCAGATGAAATAGGAAGTGAGGGGTGTGCCTCACAGCTCTTATCCCTGGCCTGGGAGAGCTTCAGACAAATGAAGGTGTGGGAGTTCAGAAAGTTGGAACTCTTCTATCCACATGACTGACACAGCAAAGATCTTGGGCTATTATCCACAATGCATCAACACAAGGTGTGTGAGCAAAGTGGATGACTCACTGATTAGCAGGAGATGGACTACACATCTCTTGTATCTACCAATGCCTCTTCACTTAGGAGGTCTTTGATATGTACACGGGACAAAGATAAACAAACACAAGCATTGCCTCTTAAGGAGGACTTCAGACAGGTGCCTGCCCAAGTAACAGGACAGGTCTTCCAGTCTACATGAAGTTAGAGAAATTATACCTCAGTGCTTAAGCTATCAAGCAAAGCAAAAGCAAGTTCACAAAGGAACTATAGCAACTAAGGTACCTGAAAACAATCCAACACAATCAGTATACAACTCAAAAAAGAAAGTCAACAAACAACAGACAGTCAACTGTACACAAGCAATGCATCAAGCAAAGCACAAGCTCCACTCAAAGGAGCTAATCCACCTACAAAACAACTTAATGTTAATCAACATCAATCAAATATCAATCCAAATGAGCAAATGAATCAAACTCCTCAAGGCCATATGCTTCTTGTCCTGAAAACACAACTCAAACATAAGCACTAACCACTAAGACAAGGCCTAGGGTCAAAGGGGGAGAAATAATCCAAACAGAACATGAAAATTGGCATGAATCAATCTTAATCAATTAGGAACAATATCCAAGTGGTCTCATATCAATAGCATCAACCAATTTCATTTCACAAAGCACATAAGGCAAAGCATGCAAGTTCAAAGCTCATAGAAGCAAACAGAATGAACCAATCCACATCAACTCAAACATGGTTCAAAAAATCTCAAGAAAAATCATGGCTAAACAGCACACACAACATGATCTACACACCAAAATTCAAGGCATTTGGACAAGTCTAAGCATAGCAAATAAATCCATAAGTCAAGGTATGCACAAACAAGCTCAAACAAGGCACAATTAGATGCATCATTTTAACACAAGCCCAAAACAGAATCCATACATGATAAATGTCTCAAACCAAAGCCATAGCAAACTTCAAAGTGTCTAGAATACATGTACAAAATTTCAAGTTCATATGATAAACATCAAGCATTTCATAAATCATCTAAGATCATGACTTTCAAAAAGTCCAAACATGACCAATCAGCAAAGAAAATCTTAAACAAATTGGAAGTGCATTCAAAAATTCTACAAAAATTCATGAGTAATCCTAACATCCAGAAGAATCATCATCCAAAAAATCTCATCCATTGGCATTGAAATGGCATGGCAAATAAATTCCTCAAGTCAAGCAAGCAAAGGTGTGACACACATTGTCACACCTACCTTAATCATATCATATCTCAACATCCAGAAATGCTAAAAACACAAACTCTATACCAAAATGACCATGAATATGTCTAGTTTAAGCACACAAAATCTCAAAGTCATTGGTTTAAAATCCATCATTTCACAAGCAAAATGGCAAGGCATGTCAAGAAAACACATGTACACACAATCCCTAGCCAAAATTAAAATCCATGCGTGCACAATTTCTGGAAAAATCACCATAAATTTCTAGAGATCATGAGGAACAAAGTGCAAAAAAACTCATCTCAATTGGATTAATATTCATGAAGTTATGGATTTTTGAAATGAATGAAAAAACTAAAATCACATGAAAGCATGGTATAAGAATGGCATGGAATAACATGGAAATAATGCAAAGCCTAGTTTGAAAACATCCGGAGCCAAGGATCGAACCGCGTGGCAATTTAAACTGAGCGCTACTTAAGTGAAACGCACCGTTTCACTTAAGTACATGTGGCGCTGGAAATAAATCTGGACCAATCAATTTAACACCTCAACGCCATGCGTACCAGTGCATGGCCATAAACAGAAAACCGCATGCAACAAGCGCCAAAACAGATCAATTGCATTTCTGGAATTGAAAACCTAAATGTTCATCGTGTTCTTCATCAATTTCCAGGCTCAAGAACATTTTTGCACAGAAATGAAAAACGAATACATCATCATGTTCATCTTTCCAAGCACATCAACAATCAATGATCCATTAATCCTAATTCTCACTAACATGCCTGGATCGAGCAAGATAAGTTTCACACATCAATCTTAAATTCAACCTAACTCACTCATTTCTTGATGAAAATTAACGATTCAAAGCTCAGATTACTCTACATTCAAAGATCTACCACATGCATATCCTAATTTCATGAGTTGTGAGGATCGATTCCTGACTTGAATTGAAGTGCAAAAGTGAATTTGCTTGTTTTAAGTCCTGAAAGGCATAAACAGATGATCTTCAATGCTAGTATGATGATTTGGATGAATGCTGGATGCTCAATCTTGCTTGATGTTGCTCAAATCTACAATTTCCATTGGTGATGCTAGCTTCAACAGTTCAAAAATCAGCTCGAAATCCTTGCAATCTTACTTCAATCCAACTCAATGATGATTGTGGATGGTGATTCAATCGAGGAAATAGCAAGGTTTGTGGAGAATTTTGCAGAAAAATTGAGAGAGCAAAATGTGAGGATAATGCAATTGGATCTAGATCTGAACCAAAATGAAATGTTAATCCTGAATTCTGTTATGACTATCTTTATATATGAGCTGTTAATGATTCTCCTAATCACAATTAGCCAAATGCAAGTGTATTAGTGAAATGCAAGTGTTATGCCAATTTTGTCAATTCACCCTATATGCATGTGAATGAATGCTACAGTGCACGAATTCAGTGTTAATTCACTTGCAAAATCCATTTGGAGCCAAATGCACATGATGGAATGTGTGGACAATGCATAATTTTCAAATTAGACTTTTCCCTCCAAATTGCAAATGAAAAATGCCAAAATTTTGTAATGGAGATGCATATTTTTTGATTTATGTTTTGGATAGCTCATGTCAAAATAGAAATGTTACAAAAAGAACCGTCTCATTTGGCCTTATGATGTGAAAGTTATCCCCTTTTGAACTTCAAATTTTCTTGACCATGATTGATCCATAACTTCTTAACCATACATGAGAAATTCATGTTCTTGGACCTTTTGGAAAGGTGAGAGCAAGATCTTCAACTTTCATGTTGAACAAAATTTCATTTGAAGCTTTCTTGGACATGTAATCTTGAGGAGAAAACCTTTCCATTTTTGGCAGTTTCAAATTACAGGTCACTTACTATTTTTGGAAACTTTTCATCTAACCTCAAATTCTTCAATGTTGATGTTTTCAATGTCAAATGAGACTTGTATGGACATGAATGAGGCCTCTCTAACCATCTCCCACCTTCAAATCCATGATTGAATGCACAGTTGACTTTGGTTGACTTTCTAGGGTTTCAGATGAACTTCAGCTTGATTGATGAGCTCTGAATATCCAACCTTTGGCCAAACCACTTCAAAATGATCCCTAGGTCATATTAACTCAATGAACCAACCCTAGGGCTTTACTTCCATAGGAAATGCACTTGCTTTCTTGCACAACTGGATCTCCTGACCAGTCTTGACCTGATGTCTTGCACTTGGGCAATGGACAATGTAATGCTATGCAGTGGACAATGTAATGCTAATGACCTAAACATGAAAATGAATGTACAAAATGGGAGGTTCAAATTTGAGGTGCTACACCTATTCCACATGACTGACTCTATATACAAGATCTTGGGTGTTTATTCAAATGCGTCAGCACGTAGTGCGAGCAAAATGAAAGACTCAACTGATTAGCAGGGGATTGATTACAAATCCCTTCTATCTGCCAATTGCCTCTTCACTTAGGAGGACCTAAGTCACATGCCTCGACAAGGAGGTCTTTAGCACAAAAGTAAACAATCACAGACATTGCCTCTTAAGGAGGACTTCAGCCAAATGCCTGCCAAACAAAAACGACAGGGCTTCCAGACTACATGGAGTTAGAGAAGTTACCTAAGTGGTATACCAACCACAAGCAAAGCAAAGCTCAAATAATGAGCTAAAGCGGATAATGTACCTGTATGAAAAGCTAAACAATCAGTACTATGTTCAGACAAACAACCAACAGATAACAGTAAGACATTCCCAATATGTACACAAAGCAAGTCCTAAAAGGCAATCACTCAAGTGAATTCACCACCAAAGGACCTACAACACAATCAAAATTAGTTAACCAAAGTAACTTGCATCTCAAGTAATGAGAGCACATCAATCATTAGAGCTAATTGCTTGAACCTGAAATGCAAAGCTCAAAAGGTAAGTACAAACCACTAGTGCAAAGACTAGGGTCAAAGGCAAAGCAAAAAGTCAAAACAGAAGTTGATATTCAACATGGAGTGCATTTAATCAAGTAAGAACATGTCCTAAAAAGGATCAAATCCAAATCAATAAGCAAATCCATGTAATGAGCAAGATAAGGCAAAGGCAATTACAAAGCACACAATTGGACATCAAGAGTAGAAATTTCATATTAAAACAGAAATGAATCAAATAACCATGGAAATTTTTATGTGCACACAACATATTAAACGCAAGCATCATGCCAAAAATTGGAATCAGAAAAGCTCAATTGACATGTCAATGAAAATGAACAAGTATGACATCAAATTGTGTGACACACATTGTCACACCATACATCCAAGTGCCTAAAACAGAGAAGGAATGTGATAAAAATGCCAAATAAAATCTCACAAATCATGTAACATGTTAGGAATCATCATATTAAATTTCATGGCAATTGGACAATGTATGAGCATTTCACAAGAGAATTCGTGAAACAAGTCAAATTTGCATACATGTTCAAATAAGCAAACACATTTAAAATTCCAGAAATGATAAAATCAGAAAATCAACACCACAAAATAATAGACATCAAGATGAACATGTAGCAAAAAATTTGGATTGATTTGGATTAATTTTCTAATTGTTATGATTTTTTGAATTTGGATGGAAATATTGAAATAAAAATGAAGAAAGCACATGATAATTGGAGGGAAATGAATTTGAATTGGTTAATTTGAAAATATGCTATCAGCTGGAATCGAACCAGGTTCACATTAAAAAGGGCGCTGGAAAAAATAAAATTCAGAAATGTTGTGGCCAGGAATCGAATGGAGGTACCAGCGCGTTTGGAAAAAATAAAATCACAATTTGTGCATAGCCAGGAATCGAAGAGAGGTTGGAAGTGCAGCATACCAAAACGCTTCCGTTTGGCAATGTGAGGAAATAATCAATTGGAAAATCACATGCATTCACACGGGATCGAACACAGGCCATATGAATGAAAGGCGCACGCACAGTGAAATTCAAAAGCTGAACCAGAAACCCTAGGTTACTATTCATGCGCGGTGGAGGACGGTGGTTTCCACCGTCTTCTTCGTTGGATCCGGCCAAGTTACAGTAACGTTCACCAAAAAAATTCCAGAAACGCGCATGGCATACATCAATCGAAAGCTTATCTCATGAGGAATACGAATCTATGATTAATTTGGCCTAAATCTCAATGAATGAAGAGAATCGAACAGAAACATTATTGACATTCAAACTTTAATTCGCCATAACTCATGCAATATTCATCCATTTTTCATGAAATTTATATCAGAATTCTCAGCATGGAAAGCTCTACAAGTTTATGTACATAAAAAGAAGAATTAGGAGTTTCGAATTCCAACCTTCTTGGAGAGCAGTGGATGAAACCAAGCGATTCAAATGCTCAAACGATCCAGATCCACTCCTATATTGATGACTTGAAGCTTTATGTATGAATTGAAGCTTGGAAAGGCTTGGATCTTGATCAAATTGCAACTTCCATCTTCATGTTCTTGAGCTTGATGTGCTTGATTCTGGCTCGAATTCTTCAAATCAGAGCTTGATCCTTACTCAATGACACTTGCTGAACACGATTATCCAATAAAATTCATGTGCTATGTGAAGGAAATTGAACATTGAGATGAGAGCAAAAATGGAGGGAAATCCAAAATCTAGATCTAGAATGTGTGTGTTCTCAGAATTCTGTTATGATTAAGGCTTTATACTATCTCCTAATCACTCTGAAAATTTAATTAAGCTTGTGTTAATTGGGATTAAGTGAAAATGAGGTGTATGACCAAAATTGGTAAGTGTGAGGTGCATGGCAAATTTGAACATGAACAGTACCATGTGGAGGTGTATTTTCACTTAAAATCAGCTCATGAACACAATGGCAATGGTATTTTTCATGTATGATCAATAAAATTCAAATTCTCCATTTTCCCTCCAAAATGAACATGCATGGGCAAATGATCATATGAATAAATTTCATGCAATGTAATGATGGATTCGGAAATTATAGGTCATGAGAAGCAATATGCAAAAAGAGTGACTCATTTTGGAGCTTTGGATCAAAAGTTATGGCTTGTTGAACTTCCATGCACACTTGGTAATCATTTGATCATAATTCTTCAACCATTCATCAGATGCTCATGATCTTGGACTTTTTGGAAATGGGAGAGAAAGATATTCAACTTTCATGTTGGACAAAAATTCATTTGAAGCTTCTTTGATGTTGGAAAGTCAAGTTGAATGTGGACCAAAAACTTGCCATTTTTGGAAACTTGAAATTACAGGTCACTTTCCATTTTGGGAAACTTTTGATTTGACTTCAAAATCTTCAAGATAAGTGTTTGACATGATGAATAAGCCTTGTTTGAACATGAATGGGATGTCTCATATCATTTCCCACACCTCAAAGCCTTCAATTGACTGTACAGTTGATTGAATGGTCCTTAGATGACCTTGGCAATGCCTGATGAATTTGAACCTCAACCACTTGGGGAATTTGCTCGAAAATGAACCTCTAGCTCATATAAGCTCAAGATAATGTCATGAGGTCCTCATACCAAGAAAATACCATCAGCTCTTGTACAAAGGAAAACCTTGAATTGCCTGGCTTGATGACTGCTTAGACTGCAAAACAAATGTTAGATGACATATTTTTGATGCTTTTGGTTAGTTATTAAATAAGAAAAGAAATTATATACAATGCAAACAATGCCTGGTGATCCAAAACCACTCACAGGGATATCCCACCTCAAGGAAAGGAAGGCAAGATGCTCCAAGATCCTTGAGGCTATGCAATGCTATGATATGATGCCATGAGGGATCTCAGGGACAAAATTGGGGTCTTACGGATGCCCCTATTTAAGATCATTCTAGCCGGAGAAATGAAGGTTAAAATCTTCGTCCCGATGCGGTAGAATGGGCTTAAATAATAACAAAGAGGCAAATTTTGGTCCTTGAGAGACCTCATGATGCAAGTGTATGTATGCAAAACAAACAAAACTTTGTGGGGATATGGGTCCACAAAGAAGAAAAGAAATCTGGAGAAAAGACAATCCATTGGAGTAATACACTTACTAGGAACACAGACTCAAACGTGACTCTCATGGGGATAAGAAAAGAAAAGAATGTGTGAGCAGGACACGACTTGAAACTGGAGACTTTACTGGGAAGTAAAGGACTGACACTGGGGAAAAGAGTTCCAAAGGAAAACAAATCCGATGGAAAGACTCAAGCTGACTCAAAGATGTGTGTATTGGGGAAAACGCCAACACATCAAAACTTATCCACAAAGGATACTTTGGATAAAAATCCAGACTCAGACTGGGGAAAGAGCTGACAAGACAACTCTGCCGGGACAATGCATGTACTGGAGAGTTATGCCAATGCAACAAAAAGCGAATCACAACAACTACTCCGCTGGGGAAATCTAACAAAGACTCTCCAGAGGAAGCAAAAGGATGAGATGTTACCGGTTAGTGAGTAACAATCTCTGGAAGAATGAATATCTAAGACCTGTGTATGGGTGAGAGATATCAATCAACCAAATCATCTGAGGAAGACCTGAAAAAGGTATATTTCTGTCGCATTACGCGAAAAACCGGCGGGAAAACAAGAACAACAGAGCCGCCACCGTGCGTTATTTATCCCAAAAGAGGGAAAGGAAACGCTCAGAGTAAACCTAGGAAAGAACATGGTCTCGCGACCAAAGAGGATGGGTTCGGGAGTCCGTTATGCGAAGGGAAGGTATTAGCACCCCTACGCATCCGTCGTACTCGACGGGATCCACACGTAATAGAAAGGAAAATGGTTGCTAAACACTGCTCAAACTCACACACACACTGGCTGAAAGAGACACAAGAAACTGACTGAAACTGACTCGGCAGGACATCGTATCCTAGGCCTACTTAGTCTATCAGGCATAGACATCAGAGTCGAAGTAGTTCGGACTGGGGAAACGACACATGCTCGCTAGGACATCGCATCCTATGCATACGTATCTCCTTGGACGAAGGAGAATCAGAGCATTCGTAGCTCGGCTGACACGCACACAAACAAACACTGGCAAAGGCAAACGTGGAGCCTGAATGCCAATCACTGGACTTACATCAGCATCCGAACCAAAACACACGCACACTGGAACCCAAATGCCACTCGATGGACTTACATCAGCTTCCAAGCACACAACAAGACAAAACAAAGACACAGGCGCCCGGAGAGATCAGCTCATCTCCTGCCTACGTACCTCATCTGGTATGAGGATCAGGGCGACGTAGTTCCCCTACGTAGGGATAAAGGACTAGCCTAGCCAGATAACAGAGGGAGACACAACACTAGGGAGACTACGACTCGAGCCTAGATGTTGTCATGCAAATTCATCCCTAAGTTAAGGTTTCTAGCTAACTTGCACAGGAAGCAAGCCTATCCTAAACATGACTTGCACAGGAAGCAAGCCACACACACACCTAACTTGCACAGGAAGCAAGCCAAGAAAAACCTAACTTGCACAGGAAGCAAGTCTAAACTAACCCTAACTTGCACAGGAAGCAAGTCAAACAAACATACAAGCACAGATAGCACGCACTATATACAAACAAGGGCTCACACAAGGGTTAGGTTTTAGTCGAGGGGTCATATCAACCTCAACAAACAAACCTCTGGAACTGGGTAGATGTTGCTCTTAACCTTGACATTGAGAGCCAAGGTGAAGCAGATGAAGGGTGAGTGAAGATGAGACTTCACAGCTCTTATCCCTGGCCTGGGAGAGCTTAAGACAAGAATGTGTGGGTTCAGAAAGTGGGAACCCCTCTACACATTTGAAACTGACTCAACTGTACAATTGTACAAGATCTTGGGTTTGTATCTGCAATGCATCAACACAGTGGTGTGAGCAAAGCAGATGACACACAGAATAGCAGGGGATAGGTTGCTTATCCCTTGGGTTCTGCCAATTGCCTCTTCACTTAGGAGGACTTTGACTCTATGCAAGGACAAAATTAAACAGTCACAAACATTGCCTCTTAAGGAGGACTTCAGACAGTTGCCTGGCCAAGTAACAGGCCAGGTCTTCCAGACTACATGAAGATTAGAAATATACCTCAATGCAAATTGCTTATACAAGCAAAGCAAAGCAAAAGTTCACAAGGAACTGAGCAACTAAAGTACCTGGAACCAGTCAGACAACATTAGTACACAAGTCAAAGTTAAATCAAAATGAAACAAAAGTCAACAGTCAACACAAGCTGATAAATGTGCAATGCACAAAGCTCAAGGCATGTGAGCCAAGCCACCTACAAAACAAACAAGTTAGTCAATGATATTCAAACAAGCTCAATCAAATAGAAATGGTCTCATTGGTCATTTGTCGGTCAACCTGAAAACATGAGCTCAAAGGTGAGTAACAGGACCACTAGGACAAGCCTAGGGTCAAAAGAGAATGAGAAAGTCAAAACAGCAAATGACAAGTGTCCAAAATCATGTTCAAACAATCAAGAAACAAACCCAATTGGTTTCACATTCATATCAATCACCATCATCATTTCATGAACAAATTAGGTCAAGGTATAGCAAACAGAAGCTCATAGAAGTCAACAGCAAGACTTAACTCAAAAGCAATCTCAAACATTTCCAAAAATCATCAAATAAATCATGATCAATCACAACACACAGCATGGTAAGCATGTCAAATTTCATCTCATTTGGACAAGTGGAAGGCAGTCAATGAAAATCAGAAATGCAAGGCAATTTTGAACATGCTCAAAGAAGTCAACCAAACATGCATCAACTTAGAAAAATCATAAATCAGGGATGGTGTATGATAAATGAATGGGACTAAAACCATGGCAAAGATGAGAATGTCTAGTTATCTCATGTAAAATTTCATGTCCATCTAATAAAGTATGAGAATTTCACAAATGAAATGGGAACATGTGTCACAAAAAGTCAACATATGACTAAACAGGGGAGAAAATCTCAAACAATTAGGAAATGCCACAAATAAATCCAAGAAAATTCACATGTGAACTAGACATACAAGAATAGGTTCATGCAAAAAATCAGATCAATTGGAGGTCAAGAAGTATGGTAATGAAAATCATGAAGTTGGACATCAATGGTGTGACACAAATTGTCACACCCTAATTCAAAAAATCATAACTCACAAGCCAGCAATGATAAATTCACAAACTCTACACCAAAATCACCATGAGTGTGTCTAGTTTAAGCACTAAAAATTTGGGGGCCAATGGATAAAGTATCATCATTTCACAAATGTTTTGGCAAAGTGTACAAAATTTGGTCACATTCTACAAACCCTAATGCCATTTAAAAACCATCCATCAAAAAATTCTGGAAAAAATATGATTAAAAACTAGAGATTGTGATGAACATTCCACAAAAAACCCCATGAAAATTGGATTTGAAATGAGTGAAATATGATTTTTCAAAGTTGAGTAACCAAAGTGAAATAAAATATGAAATTAAAATGAATTAATTGGATTTACTAATGAACCGGATGGCAATCTTGTAATTTTGGATTTCATTAATCAAAACGACGCCGTTTAGGCGCGGCCAGGGAAATGTTCCTATTGGCTGGCATGGGGAACAGTAAGATGCACATGCGTGATACAGATTTTCTGGAAAAAATATTAGGGTTTGGCCATGAACAGTGAACACTCATCCCTTCCAATCAGCTCGAAAAAATTTTATGCCCAGAATTTGAAATCAAAAAGGGCATTCGAATCAACACTCCATGCTCATCAATATTACAGCAACAAAAATCATAGAATCATGCTCACGAGAGAGATCAAAGCTCAAACACATTCATACATGACACTTTAAGGCAACATAACTTCCTTAATATGCGACCATTTTCGATGAGGTAAAGCTTAAAACAATCAGCATTGCAAGACCTTCATAACGCATAACATGGTTTTGGAAAATGAGAGATTCGAAAAACCATACCAGATTTGAAGAACAGAGTTGGGTTGTGGTCGTTTGGTTGCAAAGAGGCGAAACAGATCCCCCTTGTGGTCTGTATGTATGAATGGTTAAGTGTGGAGTGCTCATACGCCTTGCTTCTAGCTTCCAACAAGTTCTGCCATGGATGATGCTTGAAAAAGACAGTCCATGAATCTTGATTACAGTTGGTTTAGGATGATGGAAATGTGCTCATAATGAAGAGAGATGGTGAAGCAAGTAAGGCAAGGCTTGGTCTCTTTGAGGATTTTGGCAGATTTTTGAAAATGCACAAAATGAGGTTTGAGAGAATGAAATGAAATCTGAGTGTTTGGTGCTGCTACTAGGGGTTTCATTCAGCAGAAAAAATGATGTACATCTGCTGTTTTTTGTGGTACTGAATCCAAGTCCATGGAAATATGGGATAGAGTTGGTAAAAGTGTACTTTTCTTCCAATTTTCAAGCAACTAGGTGATGGCTATGTGTACTGCATAAAAATGGGCTTGCAACAAGTCATAAATGCATTTTCAGAACATGTTTGATTGGTAGAATTGGTTAGAAATGATTATTTTGAAAAGTCAAAATTCAACTCACTTGAAATTAATTCATGCAAGTTCAAAAATGCCATTTTGATCCATAAGGTTTTGGTACATGAAAGTTACATTTTTGGAAAGAGGGGATCAAATGTGACTTGTAGGAAAAAACCCCACCCAAATTGGCCAAATGGTTTGAGAGATATGGCCTTTTGAAGTTCAAGATTTTGTGAAAATGAATCGATCATAACATGCCAACCATACATGGGAATTGAGTGTTCTTGGACTTTTTGGAAATGGGAGAACAAGATCTTCAACTTTCATGTTGGGCAAAAATTCATTTGAAGCTTGTATCATGATGTAAGTTTGAGGATCAAGACTTTCCATTTTTGGTAAGTTTCAGTTACAGGTCCAGTTTCCATTTTTTGGAAATTTCTGATCTGGCTCCAAATTCTTCCATGATGGCGTTTGACATGATATATGAGGCTTATATGGACATGAATAAGCTCTCTCAAACCAATTCCCATCATCAAATCACTGATTAAATGGACAGTTGACCGACAGTTGACTTTTAGGGTTTCTGACTGATTGTGCATTGACTGATGACTTCTGAACATCCAATCCTTGACCAAAACACTTCAAATGGATCCCCAAGTCATGTGAACATGTTGGACCAACCCTAGGGCTTTGGCTCCTTGAGAATCGTGCTTGCTTGCTTGGTTGACTGATCTCCTGATCAGTTTGACCTAATTTCTTGATTGGCTTGCACTTGAGGCAACTGGGACAATGCAATGCTATGCAGTGGACCATGTTATGCTATGACCTAATATGAGAATGTATGTACAATGACAGGTGCAAATTTGAGGTGCTACAGCTGCCCCTATTCAATCAGCTGGGAACCCGAATGGATGAGAGCAACGGCTGTCAGACTTTCAGGGTAAACAGGGATTGAATACCAAGAACCGTAGAAATTTGCACTCTGCCGGATATGATACAAGAAGAACCACGTCATTTACCGATGACGCCTGCAATTGACAACTTCAGAAAGGCGAAACCATTTACCGATGGTTGGAAACTGGTAGCTTGATATTTACCGATATCAACTTCAGCAAGACCATTTACCGATGGCTGTTGGGAAACAAATCTGATGTAAAAGGAAGCAAGACCATTTACCAATGGCGGCTTCAAAGAAACTTGACATTTACCGATATCAACTTCAACTCGACCATTTACCGATAGCTACTGCAACTGGGGATCTGATATTTACCGATATCAAAGAAAACAGGGCCATTTACCGATGGCGGATAAAACTGGGCATTCAATATTTACCGATATCGAAGCATACGGGGCCATTTACCGATGGCGTCTCCACTTGGGGGAGGAACAAAATCTTTGTGGTGTAATCAGACAAGACGTTTACCGACGACTTATGGGGATCTTGATTTTATCAACAAGGAAACAAAGCATGACCAGACATTTACCGATGACTGGGATGAGACTCGACGTTTACCGATATCGAAAGATGATGTTTACCGACATCAAAACAAAACGACCAGACATTTACCGATGACTGGGGAACACTTCACTAAGGAAAACAAATATTTGCAACTGGAAACCAGATAGGACATTTACCGATGACTCTACTGGGGATCTCTAGCTGGGGATTATCAGACATTTACCGATGACTGCAGAAAAGACTCGATGTTTACCGACATCGAAAGATGATGTTTACCGACATCAAAAAATGACCAGACATTTACCGATGACTGGGGAGAAAACCCGATGTTTACAGACACCGAAACAATGGTGTTTACCGACACCAAAAAATGATGACCAGACATTTACTGACGACTGGAGAGAATACCCGATGTTTACAGACACCGAAACAATGGTGTTTACCGACACAAAAAGATGACCAGACATTTACTGATGACTGGAGAGAAAACCCGATGTTTACAGACACCGAAACAATGGTGTTTACCGACACCAAACAAAGAAACACACGCGGGTGCTGGCATGACACTTACCGGTATCACAAGAACGACTTTTTAGATATGTCAAGGCAAGGTTGACCACTTGCTGGGGGTCTCACTGGGGAGAAACAAACTTTCTGTCACCAACGGGTGAGGTAATAAACCTTCGTGGGGATATCAATCCTGAATGCTGTCAAGAGCAGCTGTAGCAGACGTGCTGTGCTGATGTTGAATGAAATGATCCGCCTCTGCCGGGGATACGGTCTGGTGGGTTAACACATGAATGCATATGTTTGAATTTTTCTATGGCGTAATGCTCCATATGGAATGGGAATGCTACGCGTTTGAGGATGCAATGATCACTACATGCAAGATGCAAAAATGATGAAAAACTCCGGCTGGGGAGCCAAAACTGATCGGGTACTCCAACTCTGCGGGGAGACTCTGCAGGGAGAGCAACGACTTCTCACTCATGTTGGAGAATAGCACTGCTGCTGGGGAAAGGTAAACTCCGCTGGGGATATCCTTCAGTCCACAGATAGGATAAATGTTGGAGATAAATTTCAATGAACCTGCCTCACTCGGGGAGGAAATCGGCAAATACAGGCCTGCTGGGGATAGGCAATCCTTAGATCTGTTGGGGAATAGAAGGCACTATCCACAGACGTCTCCGCAGGGGAACATAGCTCTGATAGCTTCCAAACTTGCTTGGGGAAAATATCTGCTGAGGAAACGTCCTCACAGATGCCAACCTGAAAAACAGCACAAAAAATGCCCCCAGGGGATACATGGACAAGATACGCTCAAGTGTCCTCAACATTCAAAATGATTTTCAAATGTTTCATCATCCTGCAAGCTATTGTTTAGCCTTCATGTTCTTATATGCAATGCTTATCAAAAATTCGGACATTTTTGCAAACAAAACAGTAAAAATAAAAACCAAAGAGCTATTTATCTGAATAACGACTTTTATTGATTGAAAATGTGCCTGAAAAGGCAAATACATTGGGAAGCAATTCCTAGAAAGAGGTAATTGCGCACAAAAGGAAAAATCTATCCTAATGGCAACGTGAACACGGCATCCACTATTTCCCAATTCTGTTATAACTCACAGATCATCAGTTTTCCTCCCAACTCCTTGCTTTCTGAGAAGAATGACTGGACGGATCACATCTTTCGAGATGGCAGACGACAAAGCTCGATGAAGTACAGACAACTCAGACTGTAGTCTTCGCTTTAATCCCTCTTTTGGCTGGATCGCCCTTTCGGGTTTTCAATCCACCGGGATACCCATTTTTGCCTAAGCCGCCCTTGCGGGTTTTCGACTTACCGGGTGTACAAATTCTTTTCATTTTATCCCTAATTTTTGCCCGAACCTTTTCTTTCTGTTTTTTGGTTCGCCGGGATGCCCATTTTTGCCTGGACTCTTTTTTCTTTTTGTCCAGCGGGTCAATTTATGCGAAGTATTTTTTGACTACATCTGAGTTAACAGGAGACGGAAAATCTTCACCATCCATAGTTGTAAGCATCAAGGCTCCACCGGAGAATACCTTTTTCACAACATACGGACCTTCATAATTAGGAGTCCACTTGCCCCTGTTATCTGCACCGGGAGGGAGGATCCTCTTCAAAACTAGATCACCGATCTGATAGCTTCGAGGACGCACTTTCTGATCAAAGGCTCGCTTCATCCTTCTCTGATACAACTGTCCATGACATACAGCTGCTAGCCGTCTCTCTTCGATAAGGCTCAACTCGTTAAACCTTGTTCGAATCCACTCGGCTTCGTCCAGCTTGACATCCAATAAAACTCTCAGAGAAGGAATCTCCACTTCAACAGGTAGGACAGCTTCCATACCATACACAAGGGAGTAAGGGGTTGCCCCGGTCGACGTACGTACTGAGGTACGGTACCCATGCAAAGCGAAAGGCAGCATCTCATGCCAATCCTTGTACGTAACGACCATCTTCTGCACAATCTTCTTGATATTCTTGTTCGCCGCTTCTACAGCACCATTCATCTTCGGTCTGTAAGGAGAAGAATTGTGATGTTCAATCTTGAAATCTTTACAAAGCTCTTTCATCATCTTGTTGTTGAGATTCGAACCATTGTCAGTGATGATTCTCTCAGGAACTCCATAACGACAATGATTTCTTTCTTGATGAACCGGGTAACCACTTGTTTGGTAACGTTAGCATAGGAAGCTGCTTCCACCCATTTGGTGAAATAGTCAATCGCAACCAAAATGAAGCGATGTCCATTCGAAGCAGTAGGCTCAATCTTCCCAATCATATCAATGCCCCACATGGCAAACGGCCAAGGCGAATTCATGACATTCAGAGGGCTTGGTGGTACATGCACCTTATCAGCATAAATTTGACACTTATGGCACTTCCGAGCATACTTGAAACAATCGGATTCCATAGTCATCCAGTAATAACCCGCTCTCAACAATTTCTTAGCCATTGCATGTCCGCCGGCATGAGTACCGAAGGAACCTTCATGAACTTCCTGCATTAACATGTCTGCCTCGGGTCTGTCCACGCATCTGAGCAAGACCATGTCAAAGTTTCTCTTATACAACACATCATCCTGATTCAAATAGAAGCTTCCAGCTAGCCTCCTCAGGGTTTTCTTGTCATTCTTCGACGCACCTTCAGGATACTCCTGAGTCTTGAGGAAGTTCTTGATGTCATAATACCACGGCTTCTCATCAATCACAACAGACTCGGCTGCAAACACATACGCAGGCCTCTCGAGTCGATTCACCGCAACATGTGGCACATGATTCCACCAATGAACTTTGATCATAGACGACAAAGTTGCCAAAGCATCAGCCATTTGATTCTCATCCCGGGGGACATGATACAACTTCACCTTCTTGAAGAACGTCAGTATTCTTCTGGTGTAATCTCTATACGGAATCAAATGCGGCTGATTCGTATTCCAATCTCCATTGACTTGATTGACCACTAGAGCGGAATCTCCATATATGTCAAGAGTTTTGATCCTCAGATCAATGGCTTCTTCTATCCCCATGATACAAGCCTCATACTCAGCTTCGTTGTTGGTGACGTCAAACGTCAATCTGGCAGAAAAAGGTATATGAGCACCTTTAGGATTGATCAATACTGCCCCAACACCGTTACCGTTCATATTCACAGCCCCATCAAACATCAGTGTCCATTTGTCATCCGGATCCGGTCCTTCCTCGACAAGAGGCTCTTCGCAATCTTTCATCTTAAGATACATGATGTCTTCATCAGGGAATTCAAACATCATAGGCTGATAATCTTCAATCGGTTGCTCGGCGAGGTAGTCTGACAGAATACTACCTTTGATGGCCTTTTGTGACGTGTACTGAATATCATATTCTGTTAGAATCATCTGCCAACGAGCAACGCGTCCGGTGAGAGCCGGTTTCTCAAAGATGTACTTCACTGGATCCATCTTAGAAATCAATAAGGTAGTATGGTTCAACATATACTGCCTCAGTCGGCGAGCAGCCCAGGCCAAAGCACAGCAAGTTTTCTCGAGCAGTGAATATCTTGTTTCACAGTCGGTAAACTTTTTGCTAAGGTAGTATATGGCATGCTCTTTTCGACCAGACTCGTCATGCTGTCCCAATACACACCCCATCGAGTTCTCAGTCACTGACAGGTACATTATCAGAGGTCTCCCTGGAACTGGAGGTATAAGGATTGGAGGTTTCTGTAAATACTCCTTTATCTTGTCAAAAGCTTTCTGACAATCATCATTCCACTTGATCGCCTGATTCTTTCTAAGCAGTTTGAAAATTGGTTCACATGTGGCAGTTAGGTGAGATATGAACCTTGCAATGTAGTTCAACCTCCCTAAAAACCCACGGACTTGCTTCTCCGTTTTCGGTTCAGGCATCTCTTGAATAGCTTTGACTTTTGCTGGATCAACCTCAATCCCTTTCTCACTGACAATGAAGCCTAAAAGCTTCCCTGATCTCACCCCAAACGTACACTTGTTCGGATTCAACCTCAGCTTGAACTTTCTCAACCGATCAAACAGCTTCTGCAAATTAACCAGGTGCTCCTCTTCTGTCTGCGACTTCGCAATCATATCATCTACGTACACTTCAATTTCTTTGTGCATCATGTCATGAAAAAGAGTCGTCATTGCCCTCTGATAGGTAGCACCAGCATTCTTTAGCCCAAATGGCATCACCTTATAGCAGAACGTGCCCCAAGGTGTAATGAATGTCGTCTTTTCCATGTCCTCTGGCGCCATCTTGATCTGATTATATCCAGAGAAACCATCCATGAAAGAGAATACCGAGGATTGAGCCGTATTATCAACCAATACATCAATGTGAGGTAATGGGAAATCATCTTTCGGACTCGCTCTATTCAAATCCCGGTAATCGACACACATTCTGACTTTACCATCCTTCTTCGGCACAGGAACGATGTTGGCCACCCATGGGGGATAACTTGTAACAGCCAAAAAACCTGCATCCCACTGCTTCTGAACCTCTTCCTTGATCTTAGTTGCCATATCAGGACTCGTTCTACGAAGCTTCTGCTTGACCGAAGGACATCCTTCTCTAAGAGGTAATCGATGCACCACAATGTCTGTATCTAACCCAGGCATATCTTGATATGACCAGGCGAATATCTCCACATATTCTCTCAGCATCTCAATCAGCCTCCTCTTGACAGAGTCCTCTAAAGCAGCCCCAATCTTGATTTCTCTTTTGGCGTCCTCAGTACCCAAATTAACAACCTCCAACTCCTCCTGATGAGGTTGGATGACCCTTTCCTCCTGCTTCAGCAATCTGACCAATTCTGCAGGAAGTTCACAGTCTTCCTCACTCTCCTCTTCAGCTTGGTAGATGGGATTGTCGAAATCATACTGAGCCATAACAGAACTGTTCATAGTGAATGCCATAAGATCGCTTCTGCATGTTTAATGCTTTGTTTTAGAAAAAGAGTTCAATAAAGTCACAAAAAACAAAACATTGCCATTTTTATTGTTTTGAAAAAAGATGAAAACAAAAAAGTAGAAAGACAGGGATCACAAAGTTTGATTTCAAAAAATGTCCTTCATTAATGATAATCATTAAAACATGATGAGGCCCTACAATGAATCACTACGCCTTGGGCAGATCGTAGGATTTTCATGCAAAATGACAAAACAACAGAAAATTACTCTGTCAGAAGAGTAACTTGAACCACTTCTTCAGCCGTCCAGTTGTTGATAGACCCCCCTGGTGCACACGGGCGAACCCAGTTGTCCAAATCACAATCACTGTCACAGTCTTCACTACCGGTTGCAGAGACGTCGCCATGATTCATCAGCCCAGCGCTGGTAAAGGTACTCGGACCCGCTTGACCATTCTGCTCTGCTTGGAGAGGCTCATAACCAACGCCAAATTTGTCTTCTTTGACAGGCAAATCCACCATCTTGCCCCAGCCTTCAGCTTTGCCAGAATCAACAACCTCCTTAGCCTGCTTGTAAGAAGTAATTGAAGCACCTGGCTTCCTCTGCTCAGCGTACGCCACTTTCTCAAGAGCCACAGTCTCAAACGCCTGACATAAGGTTTCGTGGATCTCGCCATCCACCTCAACATATTTGAACGAGGATAGATGACTCACCAGAATCTCTTCTTCACCGCACACAGTCACAATCTGACCGTTCCAGACATACTTGAGCTTTTGATGGAGAGTCGACGAGACTGCCCCTGCTGCATGAATCCATGGACGCCCCAATAAACAACTATAGGCGGGCTGGATGTCCATAACATAGAAG
This sequence comes from Lathyrus oleraceus, assembly GCF_024323335.1. Lineage (NCBI taxonomy): Eukaryota > Viridiplantae > Streptophyta > Magnoliopsida > Fabales > Fabaceae > Lathyrus > Lathyrus oleraceus. The sequence goes on from NC_066579.1 coordinate 323,241,291, forward strand.
ATGATATCGAATACCTCAGGACCTATCTTCACAGGCAAGGTAACTTCCCCACACACAGAACGTTTGGAGCCGTCGAAAGCACGAACGATCAGGTCACTGGGAGTAAGCACAAACCCTTCCACATCAATCTTCTTCAGAATCTGCTTAGGCAACACATTCAGCGACGACCCGGTGTCTACCAATACGTGAGACAACACTGCCCCCTTGCACTCCATGGTGATGTGCAAGGCTTTGTTATGGTTTCGCCCTTCAGGCGTAAGTCCAGGTTGGTGAATCCTACACCATGCCTGGTGCTCACATTGGCCATCACACCCTCCAGTTGATTGACAGAAATCTCCTGAGGCACGTAAGCCAGATTCAACATCTTCAGCAAGGCATTACGGTGTGCCTCAGAGCACAACAACAGTGAAAGTATAGAAATCTTGGACGGAGTTTGATTCAACTGATCTACAATCTTGTAGTCACTCTTCTTGATTATTTTCATAAACTCCTCCACGTCCTTCTCAAATGACCCCTCGGGCGCTTCCTTCTGGACAGGTTCTTCCTCAACCACAGCTTGCTTACCCTTTGCTTTGGCGAGAGCCTCAGCATTATTGTCCCTCAAAGGCTGCGGTGCGAACAGACGACCGCTTCTGGTAAAACCTCCTGGACCCCCTACATTATCCACAGCCGGACCAACAGTTGCAGGAACTCTATTCGGTAAACCAATTGTCACTGGAGCTTGATTCACTGGTCTCGTCTGACTTTCAGCCCTTCTGTTACTGCGGTAAGCATTATCATACTTCCACGGCACGGCTCTACTATTCTCAACAGCCCTTCTTCCAGACGCAGCGATAGTAGTTGGAGCACTGATGGTTACAGGCACGGAAATGGTAACTGGGGTACCATTTGTTGCAGGTGCACTAACGACCCTTTGTCCACGTCCTTCAGACGGTTTAAAGTAAATGGTGATAGTTGACACTGTTCCACGATCTTTTACAGCCCTACTGAATTGCAAACAACCCTCATCCATCATACCCTGGATACCGGCCTTTAGCTGGTCGCAACCATTCTCAGATTCTGCACAGCCCAAACAATCCTCATCACAGCCCGAGTAGACACCCCCATTCAGCAGACGGCGCTTCACAACTAGCAGAGAAGTCTGAACATCATCAACATTAACAAGATTTTCAGCTTCTTTCCCCTCAATATTGTTCACTCTATGCCCACCATGCTGAGGCATAGGGTTGTTTACGACGTTAGGCACTGGAGCGAAGTTGATCGCCTTGGCATCGATCAAATCTTGGACCTTGTGCTGGAGAGCCCGACACTTCTCAGTATGATGCCCTGGTGCCCCAGAGTGAAAGTCACAACGGACGTTGGCGTCGTACCCAGGAGGCAATACTGTAGGCGGAGCCATTGTACGCAACTCAACCATCCCCAACCTGAGTAGTTCGGGCAGCAGTTCGGCGTACGACATGGGTAGCGAATCAAAACGTCGATCAGGCATCCTTTGTCTGGGCTGATACGGACGTTGCTGTTGTTGTTGTTGCGGTTGTTGAACTCTTTGTTGTTGTTGTTGACGAGGTTGAGGTGCCGGAATGGTCACTGCAGCAGCTTGACGGTATTCAATTCTGTTCTGATCTCTGCGGTGTTGAACAGCATTAGTTTCACCCTCTCTTCGACGAGGTGCCCCAGCAAACGGCTTCTTAGAAGAAGAGGAACCAGCATCTTGGATCTTCCCAGTTTTAATCAAGCTCTCAGTCCTCTCTCCACAAATGACAACATCAGAAAAACTACCGAATGGGCAGCTCCCCATCCGGTCCATAAACACACCCTGAAGAGTACCGATAAACATGTCTGTCAACTCCCTCTCCAGCATAGGAGGTTGAACTCTAGCAGCCAGTTCACGCCACCTCTGGGCGTACTCCTTGAAGCTCTCTCCGGATTTCTGACAAAGACTCTGCAGCTGAGTCCGGCTCGGTGCCATGTCCATGTTGTGTTTGTATTGCCTCAAGAAGGCCTCACCCAGATCCCTCCAGCATCAGATCGAATCTCTCTTTAATTCCATGTACCAGTCCAAAGAAGCCCCAGATAGACTATCTTGGAAAAAATACATCCACATTTTTTCATCATCGGTATACGCAGAGATTTTTCGATAATAAGCCTGCACATGGGTGCAAGGGCAAGAAGTACCGTTGTATTTATCGAAGGACGGTGCTTTGAATTTGTAAGGGATTCTCAAACCTTCCACCAACCCCATATTGGTAACATCAAAACCGAGAGAATTCTGACATTCCATAGCTCTAATTTTCTCAGCAAGGGCATCAACTTTACGATCCCTCTCATTAACCCTTCCCAGAACGTCTTCATCTTCACTGAGCAGAGAAAACATATCCTCTTGTCTGTCAACAATCGGAACAGGGTTACGGGCCGGGGCACAGACTGCTCTGGCATTAGCGGCATCTGGAACAATAGGTTGACCGTTGATTCGAATACCCCCCAACTCATCACCTACAGCATAGTTGTTGATGGGTACAGCAGCAGCAACATTATTATCATTGACCGGGCCTCCCTCTGGCGGAGCATGGTTGACCGGTGGAATTGCAGCCTCTTGTCTCTGAACCAGGGCTCGAAGTTCTTCTTGACCTTGTGCAACCCCTTGCATCATATTCATAAACTGGGCCATGTTAGCCTTCATCTCAGCCAGCTCTGCTTGAACTTGATCCATACCTCTCTGTTGATTCAGTCTTGTTGAGTAGCGGTGCGGACGTTGATCAGCTATCCTGCCTGAACAGGAACCAAGAGTGAGAAGTCACGACCAAGAACACCTGTTATGCAAAATGATATGAGTATGGTGCTAATGATGCGTATGATGCACATGATATGTTCATTTCTCAGGCATTCAAAGAGCCTGAGTCATCCTCAAAAGATGGCAACCTGCAGCAAGAACAACACAGAAGCACAGAAACAACATACACAAGAGTGATGAGTGCAAGGTGAAACCAACAACCTCATCTACATGAGTAACAGGATCATACAACAAAGTCGACAAAGAAAATCCAAACAATCGGAGTACAACAATGAATCCCATCCAACAAGCCTGGAGGTGATTCTCAACATACACATCAAAGATACAAGCTAAGACAAACGGCCTCCCGGAATGAGAGTCTTCAAGTACTGACACTGGTCTATCAACAGGTCACATTCTGAACATTCTGGCAAAAGAGTGATCTTCTCCTTCAGTTGTCGTCTAAGCTCTACCACTTCTCCTCCAAGGTGGTTCTTTGATGCCTGTCTCAAGTCTACTTCCTTCTTCAACTGGATGTCTTTATCTCTGAGTTGCTTCTCCAAGTCTCTGATCTTCTTCTGATAGCTGGCCTCAGCTCTCTGCAACCTCAAGCACTCCCGGTGTTCTGCATCTAACATGCTCTCCACCTCCTCGTAGGATCTCTTCTTGCTTCTCAGTCTGCTGGCATCTTCTTCTCGCGCTCCTCTGAGTTGATGAGCCAAGTTCAACCTATCAGCTTTGGCTTTGTACAGCTCCATCTGGGTATCTTGCTCCTTCTCTCTCAAACGGCGATTCTCCATCAGGGCTAGCTTGTAGTGCTCCGCAGGCACACTCTCAGCAAGGATCAAAGGTGGTTGCTCCTGCAACGGCTCCATCCTATCGTAGGGTAACAACAAAGTTTCTACCCTCTCCTTGACCCAATCAGTGTAATCAGGCATAGCAACGGCAAACTTCTTCCCTAAGACAGATCCATCCTTCACACCAATAGACTTCCAAGCTCTCCCTATCTGCTCCAATCTATCCGGGTCACTCTGCTTCGCAAAATACACACTTTCAGCTACCTCAGCCTCAAGTGGCCTTCCCTTCATCACAAACCCCAACTGGCGAAGAGAAAGAACCGGGTTGTAATTGATGCAACCCCTGGTCCCTACGAGTGGCACATTACGGAATCCTCCACAGCTCATAATGACGTTACGCACATCCATCCGGTAAGATTGCCACCTGATATCATAGGAAGTAAGAGACATAACCCTCTGAGTCCACTTATGCGTGCTCTGAGCATCCACAAAAGGTCCGCTGACTGGCAGGAGAGACAAGAACCATCTGAGCAAAAGCGAGAGACAACACCTGATAGCCCCACCCTTACCATGCCTACTGTGAATAGCATAGTAAGTGTCAGCCAACAGAGTAGGAACTGGATTTCCTCCAATGAAAATACTGACTGCAGCATAGTCAACAAAATTGGGCATACTCGGAAACAGGACGATCCCATAGATCATGACGGCCAACTGAGCATGAAAGGCTTCCCAACTTCCCTTTTCTGCTTCTTCTCTAGCTACCCTCAACAGAAACTTCAAAGGCAATCCTACAACATCCCCACTGGACTTCCAACTATCGCTGACTTCCTTGATACCCAAATGGAGAGCTTTGGCAACAACTCTGAAATCAACCTCCTTGGGCACATCCAAGAAAGGCACCTGATACCGGACCGGGACACTCAGCAGAATGGAGTACTCCTCAAGAGTAGGCGCCAACTGATAATCTTGAAAGGTGAAACAATGAAGCTCTGGGTCGTAGAACTGTAGAAGAGTCTGCAACGGCACCGGATCGACTACCATCTTCAACAGCGTCAGAATATCTCCATACTGGTCAACAAACCCCTTCTGGTTACCACTGGTCATAAGGTTGCTCAACTCAATCAGAGACGTCAAAGGTTCACGGTGAAAGCTGTAGGAACAAGTCTTCCGCTTCAACTCTGGGACTGTTGCCATCTCTATCAGTGAACAAGCTCTGGAATGTACCTGAGAAATGATATGCATGCAGGGATTAGTTTTTTGTTTTTTTCTTTTTCTTTTTTTTTTGTATCCTTTTTTTATTGCGTTTCTTTTGAAAAATAAATATGCTATGATGCAAATGATGCAGACACGACTGGTTGGCTGTGTCTATCGGAACACAGGATCAAAGCTTCGGCTTGAACTCGGAACCACAAATTCATCTGAAACCCAAAGTCATCTGAGACCCCAAATTTCTGAACCAATAGTCACCAACAGGATCACAAGTCACCAACAAGTCACCAACAAGTCACCAACTGTACCTGTAATAATGATAATTCCCTCCCCACTCACGGGTGTCATCTAGGCCAGGGTAAAGGCTGAGAGAAACGCAGCATAAATAACCTTTCGCAGAACATCATCATATACACACCCGAAGTATGTAACGATAATGTCCCACCAGGGTCTGAACTGCTCGTGATATCAATGTTCCGCTAAGTGGCGCAATACCACCCGCTTCCCATGAATCACTCTATTCCTAAGTATCCTAGATTGCACTCATGGCCTGGGTATTGGGCCTTTTACCTCATGTAACTCCCACCCTAACAGAGAGAAACAGACAACCAGCCAGGTGAACAGATGAATATGAATGCAAACATTAATGCAAACATAAATGCAAACAATAAATAAATGAATGCAATAAATAACAGCAAATAACAACCAAAGCCCTAACCTAGAGAGCGCTAGGAGAGACTCGCTTAGGGAAGATGGACCAGCAAGAGGTCAACTTCTCTATTATCCCCAGCAGAGTCGACAGCTGTCGCATTACGCGAAAAACCGGTGGGAAAACAAGAACAAAAGAGCCGCCACCGTGCGTTATTTATCCCAAAAGAGGGAAAGGAAACGCTCAGAGTAAACCTAGGAAAGAAAATGGTCTCGCGACCAAAGAGGATGGGTTCGGGAGTCGGTTATGCGAAGGGAAGGTATTAGCACCCCTACGCATCCGTCGTACTCGACGGGATCCACGCGCAATAGAAAGGAAAATGGTTGCTAAACACTGCTCAAACTCACACACACACTGGCTGAAAGAGACACAAGAAACTGACTGAAACTGACTCGGCAGGACATCGTATCCTGGGCCTACTTAGTCTATCAGGCATAGACATCAGAGTCGAAGTAGTTCGGACTGGGGAAACGACACATGCTCGCTAGGACATCGCATCCTATGCATACGTATCTCCTTGGACGAAGGAGAATCAGAGCATTCGTAGCTCGGCTGACACGCACACAAACAAACACTGGCAAAGGCAAACGTGGAGCCTGAATGCCAATAACTGGACTTACATCAGCATCCGAACCAAAACACACGCACACTGGAACCCAAATGCCACTCGATGGACTTACATCAGCTTCCAAGCACACAACAAGACAAAACAAAGACACAGGCGCCCGGAGAGATCAGCTCATCTCCTGCCTACGTACCTCATCTGGTATGAGGATCAGGGCGACGTAGTTCCCCTACGTAGGGATAAAGGACTAGCCTAGCCAGATAACAGAGGGAGACACAACACTAGGGAGACTACGACTCGAGCCTAGATGTTGTCATGCAAATTCATCCCTAAGTTAAGGTTTCTAGCTAACTTGCACAGGAAGCAAGCCTATCCTAAACATGACTTGCACAGGAAGCAAGCCACACACACACCTAACTTGCACAGGAAGCAAGCCAAGCAAAACCTAACTTGCACAGGAAGCAAGTCTAAACTAACCCTAACTTGCACAGGAAGCAAGTCAAACAAACATACAAGCACAGATAGCACGCACTATATACAAACAAGGGCTCACACAAGGGTTAGGTTTTAGTCGAGGGGTCATATCAACCTCAACAAACAAACCTCTGGAACTGGGTAGATGTTGCTCTTAACCTTGACATTGAGAGCCAAGGTGAAGCAGATGAAGGGTGAGTGAAGATGAGACTTCACAGCTCTTATCCCTGGCCTGGGAGAGCTTAAGACAAGAATGTGTGGGTTCAGAAAGTGGGAACCCCTCTACACATTTGAAACTGACTCAACTGTACAATTGTACAAGATCTTGGGTTTGTATCTGCAATGCATCAACACAGTGGTGTGAGCAAAGCAGATGACACACAGAATAGCAGGGGATAGGTTGCTTATCCCTTGGGTTCTGCCAATTGCCTCTTCACTTAGGAGGACTTTGACTCTATGCAAGGACAAAATTAAACAGTCACAAACATTGCCTCTTAAGGAGGACTTCAGACAGTTGCCTGGCCAAGTAACAGGCCAGGTCTTCCAGACTACATGAAGATTAGAAATATACCTCAATGCAAATTGCTTATACAAGCAAAGCAAAGCAAAAGTTCACAAGGAACTGAGCAACTAAAGTACCTGGAACCAGTCAGACAACATTAGTACACAAGTCAAAGTTAAATCAAAATGAAACAAAAGTCAACAGTCAACACAAGCTGATAAATGTGCAATGCACAAAGCTCAAGGCATGTGAGCCAAGCCACCTACAAAACAAACAAGTTAGTCAATGATATTCAAACAAGCTCAATCAAATAGAAATGGTCTCATTGGTCATTTGTCGGTCAACCTGAAAACATGAGCTCAAAGGTGAGTAACAGGACCACTAGGACAAGCCTAGGGTCAAAAGAGAATGAGAAAGTCAAAACAGCAAATGACAAGTGTCCAAAATCATGTTCAAACAATCAAGAAACAAACCCAATTGGTTTCACATTCATATCAATCACCATCATCATTTCATGAACAAATTAGGTCAAGGTATAGCAAACAGAAGCTCATAGAAGTCAACAGCAAGACTTAACTCAAAAGCAATCTCAAACATTTCCAAAAATCATCAAATAAATCATGATCAATCACAACCCATAGCATGGTAAGCATGTCAAATTTCATCTCATTTGGACAAGTGGAAGGCAGTCAATGAAAATTAGAAAGGCAAGGCAATTTTGAACATGCTCAAAGAAGTCAACCAAACATGCATCAACTTAGAAAAATCATAAATCAGGGATGGTGTATGATAAATGAATGGGACTAAAACCATGGCAAAGATGAGGATGTCTAGTTATCTCATGTAAAATTTCATGTCCATCTAATAAAGTATGAGAATTTCACAAATGAAATGGGAACATGTGTCACAAAAAGTCAACATATGACTAAACAGGGGAGAAAATCTCAAACAATTAGGAAATGCCACAAATAAATCCAAGAAAATTCACATGTGAACTAGACATACAAGAATAGGTTCATGCAAAAAATCAGATCAATTGGAGGTCAAGAAGTATGGTAATGAAAATCATGAAGTTGGACATCAATGGTGTGACACAAATTGTCACACCCTAATTCAAAAAATCATAACTCACAAGCCAGCAATGATAAATTCACAAACTCTACACCAAAATCACCATGAGTGTGTCTAGTTTAAGCACTAAAAATTTGGGGGCCAATGGATAAAGTATCATCATTTCACAAATGTTTTGGCAAAGTGTACAAAATTTGGTCACATTCTACAAACCCTAATGCCATTTAAAAACCATCCATCAAAAAATTCTGGAAAAAATATGATTAAAAACTAGAGATTGTGATGAACATTCCAAAAAAACCCCCATGAAAATTGGATTTGAAATGAGTGAAATATGATTTTTCAAAGTTGAGTAACCAAAGTGAAATAAAATATGAAATTAAAATGAATTAATTGGATTTACTAATGAACCGGATGGCAATCTTGTAATTTTGGATTTCATTAATCAAAACGACGCCGTTTAGGCGCGGCCAGGGAAATGTTCCTATTGGCTGGCATGGGGAACAGTAAGATGCACATGCGTGATACAGATTTTCTGGAAAAAATATTAGGGTTTGGCCATGAACAGTGAACACTCATCCCTTCCAATCAGCTCGAAAAAATTTTATGCCCAGAATTTGAAATCAAAAAGGGCATTCGAATCAACACTCCATGCTCATCAATATTACAGCAACAAAAATCATAGAATCATGCTCACGAGAGAGATCAAAGCTCAAACACATTCATACATGACACTTTAAGGCAACATAACTTCCTTAATATGCGACCATTTTCGATGAGGTAAAGCTTAAAACAATCAGCATTGCAAGACCTTCATAACGCATAACATGGTTTTGGAAAATGAGAGATTCGAAAAACCATACCAGATTTGAAGAACAGAGTTGGGTTGTGGTCGTTTGGTTGCAAAGAGGCGAAACAGATCCCCCTTGTGGTCTGTATGTATGAATGGTCAAGTGTGGAGTGCTCATACGCCTTGCTTCTAGCTTCCAACAAGTTCTGCCATGGATGATGCTTGAAAAAGACAGTCCATGAATCTTGATTACAGTTGGTTTAGGATGATGGAAATGTGCTCATAATGAAGAGAGATGGTGAAGCAAGTAAGGCAAGGCTTGGTCTCTTTGAGGATTTTGGCAGATTTTTGAAAATGCACAAAATGAGGTTTGAGAGAATGAAATGAAATCTGAGTGTTTGGTGCTGCTACTAGGGGTTTCATTCAGCAGAAAAAATGATGTACATCTGCTGTTTTTTGTGGTACTGAATCCAAGTCCATGGAAATATGGGATAGAGTTGGTAAAAGTGTACTTTTCTTCCAATTTTCAAGCAACTAGGTGATGGCTATGTGTACTGCATAAAAATGGGCTTGCAACAAGTCATAAATGCATTTTCAGAACATGTTTGATTGGTAGAATTGGTTAGAAATGATTATTTTGAAAAGTCAAAATTCAACTCACTTGAAATTAATTCATGCAAGTTCAAAAATGCCATTTTGATCCATAAGGTTTTGGTACATGAAAGTTACATTTTTTGAAAGAGGGGATCAAATGTGACTTGTAGGAAAAAACCCCACCCAAATTGGCCAAATGGTTTGAGAGATATGGCCTTTTGAAGTTCAAGATTTTGTGAAAATGAATCGATCATAACTTGCCAACCATACATGGGAATTGAGTGTTCTTGGACTTTTTGGAAATGGGAGAACAAGATCTTCAACTTTCATGTTGGGCAAAAATTCATTTGAAGCTTGTATCATGATGTAAGTTTGAGGATCAAGACTTTCCATTTTCGGTAAGTTTCAGTTACAGGTCCAGTTTCCATTTTTTGGAAATTTCTGATCTGGCTCCAAATTCTTCCACGATGGCGTTTGACATGATATATGAGGCTTATATGGACATGAATAAGCTCTCTCAAACCAATTCCCATCATCAAATCACTGATTAAATGGACAGTTGACCGACAGTTGACTTTTAGGGTTTCTGACTGATTGTGCATTGACTGATGACTTCTGAACATCCAATCCTTGACCAAAACACTTCAAATGGATCCCCAAGTCATGTGAACATGTTGGACCAACCCTAGGGCTTTGGCTCCTTGAGAATCGTGCTTGCTTGCTTGGTTGACTGATCTCCTGATAAGTTTGACCTAATTTCTTGATTGGCTTGCACTTGAGGCAACTGGGACAATGCAATGCTATGCAGTGGACCATGTTATGCTATGACCTAATATGAGAATGTATGTACAATGACAGGTGCAAATTTGAGGTGCTACAATTTCGACTCAGGAAAATCTGACTCCACAGGGGACCAAGGTCATAATAGGGAGCAGAAAGGAAGGGACACCAAGGATACCGGGTTGTAGGCATATAATAGGTGACCGACCAAGGCGTGAATTGGTGTGTGTTCCAAAACACTCATCATCCTGAAGAAAGCTGGAAAAGCATACTTGTTTATAGGATGGACATTCGAATCTACAAAGAATATGAATCTTACTCGACTGGAGAAGGACAGAAGGCTTCAACCAAAGAGTGCATGAGATATATTATCCATAGCCGTCAAAACGTGGACAGTATACTCACATGGAAGATTATCCATAACCGGGTTGTAGGTTGTTTAAAGGATAAATCGACCGAAATCGTGAATTGGTGTGTGTTCCAAAACACTCATCATCCTGGAAGAGAGCGAAAGCAAACTTGTTAAAGGATGGATATTCGATTCCAAAACAGGAAATATGAATCTTACTCAACTGAAGAAAGACAAAACTTCGACTGAAGAGTGCATGAGATATATTTATCCATAGCCGTCAGAACGTGGATAGTATACTCGCATGGAAGATTATCCATAACCGGGTTGTAGGTTAAAAAAGGGTAAATCAACCAAAAAGGAGGAACAATCGTTACCAACAACAACAGGGTAAACGAAAGATGACTCACTGGGGATAAATTGCAAGCATACGGCAATTATCCGGGTAAAAGAGGGAAGAATATTCGATTCCGCAAAAGGGACAATGAATCTTACTCAACTGGGGAAACACGAAAGGCTTCGACCGAAGAGTGCATGAGATATATTATCTATAGCCATCAAAACGTAGATAATATACTCGCATGGAAGATTATCCATAACCGGGTTGTAGGTTGTTAAAGGATAAATCAACCGAAAAGAAAGGCATCAAGATACCAAGCTAGGTATGACAATGATGACCAATCAACAGAGGATAACAAACATTATCGGCAAACGGTGAATGAAAGAGGACCCGCTGGGGATAAATTGCTTACTTGGAGCAAATATCCACAAAAAGAAGGGAATATCAAAATCGAGTACTGGATAATGATAACCGACAAGGAGGGGATTACATCTACCGGTTAGTGGGTAGAAAACCACGGAAGAGTAACCGTCATCGGTTGGGATGAACAACAAGGTTAACTCTGCAAGGGGAGAAAATAGGGTTTACAACTACCAAGATGCTGGGTAGAAGACCGAAGATTCTGCTGAGGATAAGGATAGGGTTTACGACTACCGAGACTGGGTAGAAAATCGCAAATTCCACTGAGGATAAGATGAATGATTGCCGGTTAGTGAGCAAATATTCATTTATACCGCAGGGAAACACAAACTCCGATGGGGAGAAACAACAAGATTTACGACTACCGAGTTGGATAGACGACCACAAGATCCGCCATCAACCAAAATGAACCACAAAGGTTACATCTGCTAGGGGATGAGAGTAGGGTTTACAACTACCGGTTTGTAGGTAGAAGACCAAAGAAATAGGACTTACAGCTACCAGGTTGTAGGTAGAAGCCAAAGAAATCCACTGAGGAAAAAAGGTGAAAAAACCATTGGTGACCTTGTTGAGGAACACCAAACAGTCACGAAAGCCGATTCAGGATCAAACCAAAAAGGCAAATTGAATTAAGACTCATCCTAATGAGGGTATAACTCAATAGGAAACTCCATCCCAATGTGTGTGTTGGGAGGAAACGGAAGCAACCGTCATCCACGAGGATAGAACTCAGTGGGGGAATGGCAGGAAAGATAGACACTTTTTGCTTAAGGGGCTGACTCTATTTTGAAGGATCAGACACACCCATCTGCTTGGTGCAATGTATATCCACCAATTAGCAGGAGACAAAAACAAAAGATATATGGCAAAAGATGCAACATGAATATCTGAATGTTAATGATTATGCATGTATATGCGTGGCTTATGTATGATGAATGCTGACAAACAGACATATCTAACACAAACAGGACCAGGAATCAAACGTCCAGTACTACATCTCGAGAGAGAAAGCCAGAAACTCTGATGGAGAGTATCCAATCTGCCGGAGATCTGAGATACTAAGAAGCATAGACTCTGCAGTAGAATCATAGATATCACAGGAATCACACAAAATCTCTGAGTGATGGATCATCAAATTAATCCGGTTAGGGAGAAGGGTCGGCTGCACAGGCAGACACTGCTGAGGAAAACAGGACGCACGAGTAGAACTAGCCACACAAGCAACTCTACTGGGGATACTGTAGCAACACCTACTGGAGAATCCAATAGCAACTCCACTGAGGAATTCCATTGAGGGATTCCACTGAGGGATAAGAGGAAACTGGTGAAATAAACACCAAGTACCAAACTCTCCAAGGAGATCACACCTGCTGAGGAGGATAAATCATCGCTCTGCTGCAGGGAGAAGATTCAATGCATGGGCAAAAACTGCCGCAACTGCAACTCATGCTGGGGAGATTTAGATACCAAAAACAATAGTATCTCTGTTGGGGATAGGTCAACATAGATAAAGCTCATCACACCAACAACTCCGCTAGGGGTTCATCTGAGGGAACGAATGAGATCTTACTGGAGAAAGCAACATCAGCAACTCCACTGGGGCGTCTACTGACAAATCTACTGCGGAAAACCACTGAGAGTACATCCACTGGGGGATCAATCAGCAACTCCACTGAGGGGCGTCTACTGAGAGATCACGCTCTGCCGAGAGAGAAAAGACCGTTCTTCCACTGAGAGGGGAGAGTGGTGAACATCTCAACAAACACTCTGCTTAGGGATAAACCTACAAGTCTCGGCTGGGAGAAGTGCTTAATTGTGTAAGTAGAATCTGTCACAAAAGCAAATCTGGTCGGAGGAAACTGGCAACACAGGTAACCACCAACAACTCTGCTTGGGATGAATTATCACAGGTAGAATCCATCACCCAAAATCCTGCTGCAGATCAGAGAAACAGCAATATCTCTGAAAGGGAATAACATCATCGAGACAAGATCCAACAGACCAACCACTCTAGCTAGGATCTAGATATGCCAGGAAACAGCGATATCTCGGCAGAGAATCTACCACATGATCAGCTCTACTAGGGAACCTGTCTGATAGATGAAGGGAAGACTACTGCTTCAACGACTTCACTGAGGAAGAAATCACCAAATCCACTCTTCCATAGAGAACACACCCGAAGGGAGAAAATTACTGCTCTGTTGGAGATCTGGAGCGCGAATAAATCGTTGATCAAATGCTAGGGATGTGAACAAATGTTTTACCCTGTTGGGAATCATACCACCCTTGGGAGAGCACTGAGAGTCTCCTGAGTATCCTTTGATCATTATGAATGTTCACTTTGTTTAAAAGTTGTTTTGTGAAAAGTTTGTTTATTTTGAAAACAATGATATTTTATCAATTAAAACATGCAAAACATTTGTTGAATTGAAACAAATAAGAGTGCAAATAATTGGATAAAGGCTCAAATTTATTTGATGGAATGGTAGCCTGCAAATGGCAAGACTCCATAGATTTTTACAAGTTCGAAATTGGTGATATATATTGGAGAGGGCTACATTGAACATAATGACCATTTCTCCACCAATCTCGAATTCGATGTATTCGAAGCTTCAGTTGATGACGAATGAACAGGAATCTCTGATAGATGACAAATGTAGAACACAGTCTTGTCAAGATGCAGTTACTTGCCAAATCCCTAATTTTTTCCTAGATTGCCCCAGGATGAGGTACTCAATCTATCGGGATGCAAATATATATATTTTTTTATGTCTCTAACTTTTGCTTGGATCGCCCTTTCGGGTCTAATCCACCGAGACGCTCATTTTTGCCTAAGCCGCCCTTTCGGGTTTTCAACTTAGCGAGCTATTCTGTTTTTCTTTTTAGGCAAAGTATTTCTTGACTGCATCTGAATTCACAGGACGAGTGAAATCCTCCCCATCCATAGTTGTGAGCATCAAAGCACCGTCTGAAAAGGCTCGCTTGACAACATATGGACCCTCGTAGTTTGGAGTCCACTTGCCCCTGGAATCGGGCGCGAAATACAAGACTTTCTTAAGCACAAGGTCACCTTCTCGGAACACACGAGGCTTGACCTTCTTATCGAATGCTTTCATCATTCTCTGCTGATATAACTGACCATGGCACATAGCAGTCAATCTCTTCTCTTCGATTAAATTCAACTGGTCGTAACGACTCTGGATCCATTCAGCATCAATCAACTTGGCTTCCATCAAGACTCTCATTTATGGGATCTCCACCTCTATTGGGAGAACAACCTCCATGCCGTAAACAAGAGAAAAAGGGGTTGCCCCTGTTGAAGTGCGGACAGATGTACGATATCCATGCAAAGCAAATGGCAGCATCTCATGCCAATCTTTGTACGTGATTGTCATCTTCTGGATAATCTTCTTGATATTCTTGTTAGCAGCTTCAACAACCCCATTCATCTTGGGTCTGTAAGGAGAGGAATTATGGTGTGCAATCTTGAACTCAGCGCACAACTCTTCCATCATTTTGTTGTTCAAGTTAGATCCATTATCAGTAATGATCTTATCAGGCACATCATAACGGCATATCAGCTGATTCTTGACAAACTTCACGACCACCTACCTGGTCACATTCGCATACGACGCCGCTTCAACCCATTTGGTGAAGTAGTCAATTGCTACGAGAATAAACCTGTGTCCGTTGGACGCTTTCGGCTCAATCATGCCAATCATGTCAATTCCCCACATAGAGAAAGGCCATGGTGATAAAATCACATTCAGAAGTGTCGAAGGAATATGAATCTTGTCCGCATAAATCTGACACTTGTGGCATTTCTTCACGTATTTGCAACAGTCATACTCCATTGTCATCCAATAGTAGCCTGCTCTCAACATCTTTCTAGCCATGGCATGTCCATTGGAATGAGTACCAAATGAACCCTCATGGACCTCAGTCATCAACAGGTCTGCTTCGTGTCTATCCACGCATCTGAGCAGAACCATGTTAAAAATTCTCTTGTAAAACACTTCGCCGCTGAGGTAGAAGCTTCCTGATAACCTTCTCAAAGTTTTCCTGTCTTTCACAGATGCCCCATGCGGGTAGACCTGGTTCTGGAGGAAACACTTGATGTCATAATACCAAGGCTTATCGTCTTTGACTTCTTCAACTGCAAATACGTGAGCTGGTCTGTCCAAGCGCATCACGGTGATATTAGGAACTTCATTCCAATATTTGACCACAATCATTGAAGCGAGCGTAGCAAGAGCGTCTGCCATTCGATTATCCTCTCGAGGAATATGGTGAAAGTCAACTTCAGTAAAGAACGTTGAAATCCTCCTCGCATAATCTCTGTATGGAATAAGACCAGGCTGATTCGTTTCCCATTCACCCTTGATCTGATTGACAACGAGGGCCGAATCACCGTAAACATCAAGATGTTTGATCCTTAGATCAATGCACTCTTCTAATCCCATGATACAGGCTTCGTACTCAGCCATATTATTCGTGCATTTGAAAGTTAGCCTTGCTGTAAAAGGAATGTGTGTGCCCTGAGGAGTAATGATTACTGCCCCAATTCCATTTCCGTACTAATTTACAGCGCCATCGAATACCATACTCCATCGGGAACCAGGCTCTGGCCCTTCACCGAGTGTAGGCTCGTCACAATCTTTCATCTTCAAATACAGAATCTCCTCGTCTGGGAAGTCGTACTGAACTGACTGATGATCTTCAATCGGCTGATGTGCCAAATGGTCAGCCAAGATACTACCTTTGATAGCTTTCTGAGCTCGATACTCGATATCATACTCAGACAACAACATCTGCCAACGGGCAATCTTCCTGGTTAAAGCAGGCTTCTCAAATATATACTTGATTGGATCCATTGTGGATATCAACCAAGTTGTATGATTTATCATGTACTGGCGTAAACGCTTAGCGGACCAAGCCAAAGCACAACATGTCTTCTCAAGCATTAAGTATCGAGACTCACAATCAGTGAACTTTTTACTCAGGTAGTAGATAGCAGATTCTTTCTTTCTGAATTCGTCTTGCTAACCAAGGACACAACCCATGGAGTCTTCCAGAACAGTCAGATACATGATCAAAGGTCTTCCTTCTACAGGCGGAGACAAGATCGGAGGTTCAGACAAATACTCTTTGATATTGTCGAAAGCTTTCTGGCAATCCTCAGTCCAATCATGAGACTGATCTTTCCGAAGGAGCTTGAATATCGGCGCACATGTGGCAGTCATGTGGAATATGAATCTGGAAATATAGTTCAAGTGGCCAAGAAAACCTCGGACTTGCTTCTCAGTTTTGGGCGCAGGCATCTCTTGTATTGCTTTGACCTTTGCAGGATCAACCTCAATACCTCTCTCGCTGACTATAAAGCCCAATAACTTGCCAGAACGGACTCCAAATGTACACTTGTTCGGATTCAGACGAAGCTTGAACTTCCTCAGACGCTGAAAAAGCTTCAACAAATGCTCGACATGTTCAACTTCCGTTTGTGACTTAGCAATCATATCATCAACGTAGACCTCGATCTCCTTGTGCATCATGTCATGAAACAAAGTAGTCATAGCTCGTTGATACGTGGCTCCGGCGTTCTTCAAACCGAAGGGCATCACTCGATAACAGAATGTTCCCTAAGGTGTGATGAATGTTGTCTTCTCCATATCCTCGGGTGCCATTTTGATTTGATTATATCCGGAAAATCCGTCCATAAAGGAGAAGATATTGAATTTAGCTGTATTGTCTACCAACATGTCAATGTGTGGTAGAGGGAAATCATCTTTCGGACTAGCCTTATTCAAATCACGGTAATCCACACACATCCGGACTTTTCCGTCTTTCTTAGGCACATCCACAATATTGGCCACCCATTGAGGATACGTAGAAGTCACCAGAAACCCCGCATCAATTTGCTTCTGAACTTCCTCTTTGATCTTCACTGCCATGTCAGGATGAGTTCTTCTGAGCTTCTACTTCACTGGCACGCACTCAAGCTTCAAAGGCAGGAAATGTTGCACAATATCTGTATCTAGACCCGGCATGTCTTCGTACGACCAAGCAAAGATGTCAGCATATTCTCGTAGCAAACTGATCAACCCCTTCTTCACAGATTCTTCAAGGAGTGCCCCAATCTTCACCATTCGAACACAATCTTCAGACCCCAAGTTGACCGTTTCCAGATTCTCGAGATGCGGCTGAATGATCTTCTCTTCGTGCTCAAGAAAACGGGTAATCTCATCAGGAATCTCTTCAACATCATCTTCCTCTGCCTCAAATACAGGGAATTCAAAATTGGGAGAAGGCGTTGGATCATTATGTTCAATGGGTTTAAGAATCAACCTGCATAATGATTTTGAATATAAAAGCTTTTTAGAAATCAAACAAGGCAATCATTATGCAGATGAAAAGATTGCTTTTATTCTTGTTTTTAGGGTTTTTTGTGATCACCAATTTCATGCAAAAAGCAAAAAGTGAAAATAATTGGAAAAACAAATGTTTAAAATGAATTTATTGAATGAAATATCATTGTATTAATGTTGCCAACAATGTCATCACTTCTCCTTTTGGCATGGGAGAAGGGTTTTTAAACAAAGCAAACATAATACGCTGACTTATGAATGACCGTAGGAACATCCACAGCGACCCAATTGTGGCAGATCCCACCAGGGATAACAAAGTTGTCAGTATCTCCTGCATCTTCTTCCAGAACAGCAGCAACTTCCTCGCTTTGACCGGCGTGGATGAAACCTCCACTCTTGAACAACCCTTTCTCATTGAAGACCCTAGAAGAAAAGCCAATGCCAGCCCGAGACTTGTTATCTTCAAGCTTGATCATTTTTCCTAGACCAGCAACTGCACCACATTCGATGGCCAGTTTCGCATCTTGATAGGAAGCAAATGAAGGAGTCCTCTTCTCAACAGGCTCGGCTATTGATAAAGCTTGGAAAGGCGTTCCAACTTCATCCTCAGCATCTATGTATAAGAAGGAAGACAAGTGGCTAACCAGGAGAGCCTTTTCTCCCCCTACCACAACCAGTTTCTTGTTCTTAACGAATTTCAGCTTCTGGTGTAGGGTGGATGTCACGGCGCCAGCCTCGTGAATCCATGGTCTACCAAGGAGACAACTATAAGATGGGTGGATATCCATAACCTGAAAGGTGATCTGGAAATCACTTGGTCCAATATTGATTGGGAGATCAACTTCCCCAATCACAGTCTTGTGCGACCCATCAAAAGCTTTCACAACAACTCCACTATGCCTCATGGGAGGCCCTTGAAATGACAATCTAGAGAGAGTGGATTTTGGAAATACGTTTAAGGATGACCTAGTGTCCACCAGCACGTTGGACATGGCGTCGTCTTTACAATTCATAGAAATGTGTAAAGCCAGGTTGTGGTCTCTTCCCTCCTCAGGGAGATCAGAGTCACAGAAACTCAAAGTGTTGCAAGCAGTAATGTTTGCAACGATGCTGTCAAACTGTTCTATAGTGACGTCATGATCGACATAAGCCACATCCAAGACTTTCTGCAGAGCCTCTCTGTGCGGTTCTGAATTCAGAAGCAACGATAACACGGAGATCTTGGATGGTGTTTGTAGAAGCTGGTCTACAACATTGTGCTCACTCTTCTTGATGAGCCTCAGCATCTCATCACAGTCTTCATTCATAATGCCACTTGGGCTAACAGAAGAAGTAAGAGTCTTTTGTACAGAGGAGGGTTTAGCAACAGGTGTCGGGTTCGGAGGATTCACTGCATTCCCAACCGGACGCTCAACAGAGTCAGCAACAGCCTGAGGCTTCGGGGGTGCAGAAAACACACGACCGCTACGGGTCATCCCACTCACATCAGCAATGTTCACAACAGAGGAGGAAGGCAAAGGCACTTCTTTCCCATCTTTAACAACAACAGCATTGTAGCGGAATGGAATTGCTTTATCAGAAGAATACGGCACAGGACCGGCAGGCTTGATAATCAGGGAAGGAGAAACCTTCTGCTTGCTACCATCGTATCGAATGACAACAGGCTCAGGGATCCTGAACACCGGAGAAATCACATTAACTTCTGGTTCATCTTCATCAACATTTCTGTTTTGAAGGATCTCAATGGTCCCATCGTCTAGCAATTCCTGAAGATCTTTGCGCACTTTGCGACAACCCAATCTGTTAACAGAGCAGATTCGGCACTTGTCATGGTCATGCTCCAGATGACTGTAATCACACAGCAAGCGATGCAACTCCACCAATGACTGTCGAATATGGCTAACATACTTGACCTTGTATTTGCCAGGGCAACCCTGGACCATGTTAACTGATTTCCCATGCTCGGGCAATGGGTTCTTGGTAACATTAGGACCTGCATCCTCAAAGCTCAGAATGCCGCATCTCATAAGGTCTTGAACCTTAGTTTTCAGCTGAAAGCAGTTCTCTACGTCGTGGTCGGGAGCACCCGAATGATAGACATAGTGTAAATCAGGCTTATACCACCACTGAGGGTTGACCAGTATAGCTGGCGGGTCTCTGGGAGTAATCAGTTTCCGCTCTATCAAAGAGGGATACAGCTTTGCGTAGGACACTAGAATCGGATCGAAAGTGATCTTCTTCCTTTCATAACTCGTACTAGCTTGATTACTGTTGCGAGGCTGGTAGGCCTGCTGTTGAGGACGATGTTGTTGCTGATATTGCTGAGTCGGTTGTTGATTATTATTGTGATGATGATGATATTGCTGATTGTCTCTGAAGACAGGTGCTATATGAGCCACCTGATGCTGGTTGCTGGCTGAACGCACAGGCTTCCTCTTCACAGAGGGTTTTCTGGATTTCACATAGGATTGCACAGCATGTGCCTCTCCCTCTTTCTTCTTCGCAAACACCCCATATCGTTTGCTTGAAGAGCCTTCGTCTTTGGTCAGACGTCCTTCACGGACTCCTTCCTCTAGTCGCATCCCCATGTTCACCATCTCGGTGAAGTCAGAAGGAGCGCTAACAATCATCCACT
Source organism: Lathyrus oleraceus (assembly GCF_024323335.1). Taxonomy (NCBI): domain Eukaryota; kingdom Viridiplantae; phylum Streptophyta; class Magnoliopsida; order Fabales; family Fabaceae; genus Lathyrus; species Lathyrus oleraceus. The sequence continues at coordinate 323,261,661 of NC_066579.1, forward strand.
CGTAATAGAATGAGCTCAAGGTCTTCAGAAAGATCTTGGTCATTTCCTTCTCTTCCAGCGGAGGCACAATCTGAGCTGCCAGCTCTCGCCACCTCTGGGCGTACTCTTTAAATGTCTCTTTGTCCTTCTGGGACATGGTTCTGAGCTGATCCCGATCGGGAGCCATATCCACGTTGTATTTGTACTGCTTGACGAAGGCTTCACCAAGATCATTGAAGGAACGAATGTTTGCACTGTCCAAACCCATATACCATCGCAGTGCAGCACCGGACAAACTTTCCTGGAAATAATGAATGAGCAGCTGATCATTGTCCGTTTGAGTAGACATTTTCCTGGCATACATGACCAGGTGGCTGAGAGAGCAGGTGTTCCCCTTGTACTTCTCAAAGTCTGGGACCTTGAATTTCACAGGTATTTTAACACCGGGAACCAAACAAAAAATCAGCAGCAGATTTGCCGAGCAAATCCTTTCCTCGAAGGGTCTTCAATTCCTTGCGGAGTTCAAGAAATTGGTCATTCATCGCGTCCATCTTCTCATGAACATCTGGGCCCTCAGACGGCTCAGAATGATAGATGGTGTCGTCTACCCTAGGAACGGTATGCACGACAGGAGGAGGTACAACAATGACTGGGCTAGATGCCGGCATGGAAGCAAACGTCGGAGCAGGAATATCAGGCATAAAGCCGGGAGGCATCCCCCACGGAAACCCGGACGGCATGGCTGTTGGCACGAAGTGGGCACTGGCAACTGGCACTGTAGAGGAGACAATCTCAGAAATGACTGTCCTCTGGGGAGGAGTTGCAGGTGTTGGAGACGACTGATTCTGAGCCGTCAGGAACGACTCCATCAAAGCACTCAGTCTGGCGACTTCCTCTTTGAGCTCACGGTTCTCTTGCTCGAGATGATCCATCAATCTGGAAAAGTTGGCTCTGGTGTAGTACCGATGAGTCATCTTGTCTTCAAAATAAATGAAGAGCAACAGAGTTAGACCACGAGACCAGAGACTGAGAACAACACCTGCTTATGCAAATGATGCATGCAATGCTCGTGCATATGATTTGTTTTTATTTTTGAAGGAACTTTAGGGTATTATTTACAAATTTTGAATATTAAGCATTTGATCGTATATGGAAAATATCTCATCAAATATATTTGAGAAAAGAAGTACAGCATTGTCAATCATATTACAAGAGAAAAGGAAAATAAACATCCTATGGATCCCTAGAAGCTCGGGATGCCGGAAGATAAGCTGCACGAAGCCTCTTCACCTCTCTCTCATAGGCTGCTTCCATATCCGCTTTCTCTTTGGCGAGTCTGTCATACCTCCTTTTCCAGAACTTGGAAGACTGAGGAAGTAGAGAAGTCCATGCATCGTCAGGATCGTCAATCACCTGATGCTCGAGGAACTCAATCAGAGCGTCCTTCTCTTTAAGCTGTTTAAGCAACTCTTCTCTTTCACGAATCCAGGCACGTGAAAGGTCTTCGTCTCTCAACTCCTCTACTCCTTGGTTAGGAAGGGTTGAAGGCCCAGCCACAACCAAAGGTGTAGGTCTCGGATAATCATAAGGCATGAGATACTCAAATGCTCTCTTCCTTACCCAAGTAGTATACGGCTCCAAAGCTATGCAGTTCTTCGGACCTAACTCACTTCTACCCTTCTTGTGAATCTTGCGCCACGCGCGGACCATTCTGGCTTTCAAGCCTTGGGGATCTTTACCCTCCTGAAAGAACACACCTTCTAACAGAATTTTATTAGGTTTATCCTTTAGGGGGAACCCAAGCTGACGTCGTGCTAAGATAGGGTTGTAGCTGATCCCACCACATGTACCAAGAAGAGGCACATTGGAGAATTCGCCACAAGAGTCAATGATCTGGACACCGTCATATGCACGATCGTATCAAGAGATATCATCATTAGTGAGAGACATGAGTCTCGTGGACCACCGTAGACATCCCTTGTTCTCCTTGAAGGCGACCGTCTAAGGTAAGTGAGAAATAAACCACTTATACAACAGAGGCAAACAGCACACAATAGCGCCACCACCCTTTGTATTCCTCAGGTGCAAAGAGAAATAGGTATCACCCAACAGAGTCAGAACGGGATTAAGAGCAGAGAAGATCCTAATAGAGTTCACATCCACAAACTTGTCGATGTTGGGGAACAATACCAATCCATAGATGAGAAGCACGAATATGGCTTCAAAGGCATCCTCACTCATGGCCTTCCCATAAACGGTAGCTTGAGCGATGAGGAACTCAGAAGGGAGACCTTGAATTCCACCTTTGGTAGTCATATGAGCTTTAGCCAAGGATTCATCTATGTGCAACATGTCAGCTATCTCTTGAGAAGTAGGAATACTTTCCAAGCCACTTAACGGCAACTGATCCAGAATTGGTATACCCACAAGATGAGCATACTCCTCAAGGGTAGGCAATAACTGAAAGTCTGGAAAAGAGAAGCAGTGATACAGAGGATCATAGAACTGCACCAAAGTACCCATCAACCCTTCGTCAACCTGAGTAGTCAGAAGAGGAAGCAGCTTCCCGAAACGAGCTTTGAAACCCAAGGGATCTAGTACATAGGATGTCAGATTCCTTAACTCTTTCAGGTCGGGTTGTCTGAAGCTGTACTTCTTTGTATGCCTTTTTAGTCTTTCCATATCTGAAAATTTTGCAAATAAACCCCTTAAGTTCCTTGAAAATTTTCTTTTTTTGATGATATGGATGCAAATGAATGCATGGATGCATGAATGCAACAATCACACTCAAGGATCAAGCAAAGCACACCAGACAAAGGTCATGGGATAGCTCGTATTATCCTTAATATCAATCATCCATTTTGGTGGATTATGGTTTTCACCGTATCGACACCCAAGTTCCATTGATATTAACGATGTATGAACGGCTCAACCATCCTTAATATCAATCATCCATTTTGGTGGATTATGGTTTACACCTTATCAACACCCAAGTTCCATTGATATTAACGATAGTTGAACGGATCAACCATGAATCACGGGTTTGCTGCGAGTCACGAGCATGGAGTCTCGGTTAAGAACCACCCAAAGGAGTGTACTATGGTTTAAACCTGCCGAACATGTTCTATCAGAGGTTCCCATAGTCATCATCCCATCTTTTGAATATTATCAGAGGAACGAATACTCGTGTTCCAAAAATATTCTCAAGAGAGACTCTTATGAGTGTAGTATCGCGTAACAATCGCATCAGATATTACATCTGAACGACCTCCGCACTACGTCCTAAAAATAGGCCAAGATGGGCTCGGTAAACTAAGGTCCCTGGCTTCTAAGGCACATATTGGAAAGATAATGCCTAACCACAAATGACTTGTGTGACATTATGATCCTAACATGACCTTCACCAAGTGAATGGACTCGCAAGTCAACTTGCCAAAGAATAACTCCACACAAGTCGACAAGACTATGCCATTCTTCTATCCTATGGTGCACTCGAGTTCGGGTATAGAACTCATCTCACAGAGATCACCAAGCAAGCAAGCAATTGATATATCAAGCAATTCAAGCATTACAATCAATACAGTAATCCCAAATAGCACCAAAAATATGTCATAAACAAATATAACACAACAAGTGTGAAAAGTAGGCAAAACCCACCAGGAAATTTCCCCAGCAGAGTCGCCACTTTTCTGTAGCGGTTCGTCACCATTGGAAATATTGATTAGATCCAAGGTAAATCATTCAAAGATAGAGTCGCCACCGCACTTCTATTTATCCAAAGGAATGGCTAGAAAGCGAACAAAAGCCTAAGAATTTTTGCAAAGAAAACTAATAAAAGGTCAGAGATCTGGGTAAGGGGGTTGGTTATGTCATAGGAAGGTGTTAGGCACCAACAACATCCTAGGTACTCCTAGGGAACCCTTTTCACAACTTGTTGTATCAGGTTATTGTTTACGAAATATTTCTTGTGCAAACATTGATTGAAGAGATGAGAGAAGAATGTACAAGTTAGTTATTTTTGTGTTTGGATGGATGAACCCATTGCCTACGTACCTTTTCATGAAAGATAAGGATCAAAATGCCGTAGTTCGGCTAAAAGATTTCCAAAAAAAGATGAGTGGATTGATTTTAAACAAAAGCCTTAAGGTCTTTCATTATCAACGGGAGAAAACTCGACCTAAGCCAACAATCCACCATGTGAGAACAGCTTCGACATACTAGAGGGGTTAACCCTGTTATCAGTATGGAAGACATACAATTCGATCACTAAGGATACAGTGAGATTTACATCAACCACTAAGATAATTCAGATCTATGGCTAATGCATGAAAACTTGATTAGCAAGTGGACAAGGGCCACAAAAGCAATTGAGTGGGTTGAATTAACCAATTAGAGTTATTCATAAAGATGAAATCAAAGTATGAATTAGAGTTCAATTACAATGAGTATTATGAAAAGAGAGTTTAAAAATCAGAGGCATGAGGCCTAGGTTTCTAGTTTTGAAAACAGGTGAAAATGTTTGCACAAAAGTTTTCTGGTTTGGGTTATGGATGAAAACAAGGTTCAAGGTTAAGCACAAAAGGGTTAAGGGACAAAGCCACAAATAGGAGTTTCTTTCTCAAGATCATAGAAATGATCCAAGGAAGTTCCTTTGGAATTAGGCAACCCAAAGCAATAAGCAAGTAAGCAGGGTCTCATAAGAGAACAACAAAATGGGAAACGGAGTGCCAATCAATGGTCTTACATCCAACTCCATAAACAAGCTGGAAACAGATAGCCAATCAATGGTCTTACATCTAACTCCACAAAAGAAAACAAAATAGGAAACGGATAGCCAATCAATGGTCTTACATCTAGCTCCACACAAGAAACAAAATAGGAAATGGAGTGCCAATCAATGGTCTTATATCCAGCTCCCCAAAAGGACCAGGAAACAGATAGCCAATCAATGGTCTTACATCTGACTCCACAAAACAAACAAAGATGCATGCAAAGCAAACATATGAAAGATGCACAGATAAGTAAACAAGCAATCAATTATCACACTCTATACGCAATCAAGAGGCTCAAGCAAAGTTGGGCTTTAGTCAAGGGGTCATATCGACCTTGACAAACAAGCCAGATATGTAAGGGTGCTGAGGCTCTTAACCACTGACATTGACCGTCAGGGTGAGCAGATGAAAGGTAATGAGGGTTAGACCTCGTAGCTCTTAACCCGGCCTGGGTGAGCTTGAATCAAAGAAGGTGTGGGGATCCAGAATGAGGGACCCTATTCCACGTGACTGACTCTATATACAAGATCTTGGGTGTTTATTCAAATGCGTCAGCACGTAGTGCGAGCAAAATGAAAGACTCAACTGATTAGCAGGGGATTGATTACAAATCCCTTCTATATGCCAATTGCCTCTTCACTTAGGAGGACTTAAGTCACATGCCTCGACAAGGAGGTCTTTAGCACAAAAGTAAACAATCACAGACATTGCCTCTTAAGGAGGACTTCAGCCAAATGCCTGCCAAACAAAAACGACAGGGCTTCCAGACTACATGGAGTTAGAGAAGTTACCTAAGTGGTATACCAACCACAAGCAAAGCAAAGCTCAAATAATGAGCTAAAGTGGCTAATGTACCTGTATGAAAAGCTAAACAATCAATACTATGTTCAGACAAACAACCAACAGATAACAGTAAGACATTCCCAATATGTACACAAAGCAAGTCCTAAAAGGCAATCACTCAAGTGAGTTCACCACCAAAGGACCTACAACACAATCAAAATTAGTTAACCAAATTAACTTGCATCTCAAGTAATGAGAGCACATCAATCATTAGAGCTAATTGCTTGAACCTGAAATGCAAAGCTCAAAAGGTGAGTACAAACCACTAGTGAAAAGACTAGGGTCAAAGGCAAAGCAAAAAGTCAAAACAGAAGTTGATATTTAACATGGAGTGCATTTAATCAAGTAAGAACATGTCCTGAAAAGGATCAAATCCAAATCAATAAGCAAATCCATGTAATGAGCAAGATAAGGCAAAGGCAATTACAAAGCACACAATTGGACATCAAGAGTAGAAATTCCATATTAAAACAGAAATGAATCAAATAACCATGGAAATTTTTATGTGCACACAAAATGTTAAACACAAGCATCATGCCAAAAATTGGAATCAGAAAAGCTCAATTGACGTGTCACTGAAAATGAACAAGTATGACATCAAATTGTGTGACACACATTGTCACACCATACATCCAAGTGCCTAAAACAGATAAGGAATGTGATAAAAATGCCAAATAAAATCTCACAAATCATGTAACATGTTAGGAATCAGCATATTAAATTTCATGGCAATTGGATAATGTATGAGCATTTCACAAGAGAATTGGTGCAAAAAGTCAAATTTGCATACATGTTCAAATAAGCAAACACATTTAAAATTCCAGAAATGATAAAATCCGAAAATCAACACCACAAAATAATAGACATCAAGATGAACATGTAGCCAAAAATTTGGATTGATTTGGATTAATTTTCTAATTGTTATGATTTTTTGAAGTTGGATGGAAATATTGAAATAAAAATGAAGAAAGCACATGATAATTGGAGGGAAATGAAATTGAATTGGTTAATTTGAAAATATTCTATCAGCTGGAATCGAACCAGGTTCACATTAAAAAGGGCGCTGGAAAAAATAAAATTCAGAAATGTTGTGGCCAGGAATCGAATGGAGGTACGAGCGCATTTGGAAAAAATAAAATCACAATTTGTGCATAGCCAAGAATCGAAGAGAGGTTGGAAGCGCAGCATAACAAAACGTTGCCGTTTGGCAATGTGAGGAAATAATCAATTGGAAAATCACATGCATTCACACGGGATCGAACACAGGCCATATGAGTGAAAGGCGCGCGCACAGTGAAATTCAAAAGCTGAACCAGAAACCCTAGGTTACTATTCATGCGCGGTGGAGGACGGTGGTTTCCACCGTCTTCTTCGTTGGATCCGGCCAAGCTACAGTAACGTTCACCAAAAAAATTCCAGAAACGCGCATGGCATACATCAATCGAAAGCTTATCTCATGAGGAATACGAGTCTATGATTAATTTGGCCTAAATCTCAATGAATGAAGAGAATCGAACAGAAACATTATTGACATTCAAACTTTAATTCGCCATAACTCATGCAATATTCATCCATTTTTCATGAAATTTATATCAGAATTCTCAGCATGGAAAGCTCTACAAGTTTATGTACATAAAAAGAAGAATTAGGAGTTTCGAATTCCAACCTTCTTGGAGAGCAGTGGATGAAACCAAGCGATTCAAATGCTCAAACGATCCAGATCCACTCCTATATTGATGACTTGAAGCTTTATGTATGAATTGAAGCTTGGAAAGGCTTGGATCTTGATCAAATTGCAACTTCCATCTTCATGTTCTTGAGCTTGATGTGCTTGATTCTGGCTCGAATTCTTCAAATCAGAGCTTGATCCTTACTCAATTACACTTGCTGAACACGATTATCCAATAAAATTCATGTGCTATGTGAAGGAAATTGAACATTGAGATGAGAGCAAAAATGGAGGGAAATCCAAAATCTAGATCTAGAATGTGTGTGTTCTCAGAATTCTGTTATGATTAAGGCTTTATACTATCTCCTAATCACTCTGGAAATTTAATTAAGCTTGTGTTAATTGGGATTAAGTGAAAATGAGGTGTATGACAAATTTGAACGTGAACAGTACCATGTGGAGGTGTATTTTCACTTAAAATCAGCTCATGAACACAATGGTAATGGTATTTTTCATGTATGATCAATAAAATTCAAATTCTCCATTTTCCCTCCAAAATGAACATGCATGGGCAAATGATCATATGAATAAATTTCATTCAATGTAATGATGGATTCGGAAATTATAGATCATGAGAAGCAATATGCAAAAAGAGTGACTCATTTTGGAGCTTTGGATCAAAAGTTATGGCTTGTTGAACTTCCATGCACACTTGGCAATCATTTGATCGTAATTCTTCAACCATTCATCAGATGCTCATGATCTTGGACTTTTTAGAAATGGGAGAGAAAGATATTCAACTTTCATGTTGGACAAAAATTCATTTGAAGCTTCTTTGATGTTGGAAATTCAAGTTGAATGTGGACCAAAAACTTGCCATTTTTGGAAACTTGAAATTACAGGTCACTTTCCATTTTAGGAAACTTTTGATTTGACTTCAAAATCTTCAAGATAAGTGTTTGACATGATGAATAAGCCTTGTTTGAACATGAATGGGATGTCTCAGATCATTTCCCACACCTCAAAGCCTTCAATTGACTGTACAGTTGATTGAATGGTCCTCAGATGACCTTGGCAATGCCTGATGAATTTGAACCTCAACCACTTGGGGAATTTGCTCCAAAATGAACCTCTAGCTCATATAAGCTCAAGATAATGTCATGAGGTCCTCATACCAAGAAAATACCATCAGCTCTTGTACAAAGGAAAACCTTGAATTGCCTGGCTTGATGACTGCTTAGACTGCAAAACAAATGTTAGATGACATATTTTTGATGCTTTTGGTTAGTGATTAAACAAGAAAAGCAATTATATACAATGAAAACAATGCCTGGTGATCCAAAACCACTCACAGGGATATCCCACCCAAAGGAAAGGAAGGCAAGATGCTCCAAGATCCTTGAGGCTATGCAATGCTATGATATGATGCCATGAGGGATCTTAGGGACAAAATTGGGGTCTTACAGGTACCACCGCAGTGTTCTCAGTTTGTTTGGTATTCCATTAGCAGGATAGCTGACTCAGGCATTCACCGATACGGTACCCGAAGGAATCAATAGAGAGCAATGGAAGGTTTACAAGCGGAGCTCGCTGAGATGAGGATTCACATGAATCAGTTCATGGAAGTGGTCCAAGGAGTGGCTCAGGGACAGGAGGAGATTAGATTGTTGGTACAGGGGAATCCCCCTACTACTCAACCGGAGGTTGTGGCTGATCCTCCCACTGGAGAGGCTAATGGACCCAATGGACCGGGGCCTATCCTAATCCCACATGGCAACCTTGGTCAACAACCCGTCCATGATGATCAGAAGGATCAATTCCCCCTACTTCAGGAGGACTTTGGCATGGGCCATGGTATGGACCCTATGTTTCGGAGACTGGAAGAGAGGTTGAAAGTTGTGGAAGGGTAGAATGCTCTTGGTGTGGATGTTGCTAACTTGGGGCTGGTCCTAGGAGTGAGAGTTCCTCCAAAATTCAAAGTCCCCGTGTTTGATAAGTACAGTGGCAACTCTTGTCCGAAGACTCATGTACAAGCTTACTTCCGCAAGATGATCGCGTATTTTGATGATGAGAAGCTGCTCATGTACTTCTTCCAGGACAGCTTAGCTGGGGCATCCTTGGAGTGGTATATGAGGCTGGACAGAGCCCATATTCGCTGCTGGAGAGACTTGGCTGAGGCTTTTGTGAAGCAATATCAGTACAATACGGATATGGCACCTGATAGGACTCATCTCCAGAATCTGTCTCTCAAGAGCAACGAGTGCTTCAAATAGTATGTTCAACGCTAGAGAGAGTTGGCTTCCCATGTTCAACCTCCATTGTTGGAAAAAGAGATGGCCAACATGTTTATGAACACACTGCCTGGATCTTATTTGGAGCGCCTGGTGGGTTGCAACGCCTCGAATTTTGCTGATGTGGTCTCTACCGGTGAGAGGGTGGAGAACTACTTGAAGACATGTAAGATCCAAAATGAGGTTGGATCATCTTCGGGGTCAAAGAAGCCGTTCTTAGAAGGACAAAAGAGAAGAGAAGGGGATGCAAATGCCATATCTTCTTATCAGAGCAGGGGTAACCGCGGGAATAACTTTCAGAATTACCATCAACAACCTTATGTTGCAGCAGTGACCATTCCGACTGCAACACCAGTGCAACAACAACAACCTCAACGTCAACAAAATCAATACCAACAATAACAGGGTAACATACCTGCTTATCAACAGAGACAGAGGATGATGGATAGGCGTTTCGACACTTTTCCGATGTCGTATGCCCAGTTGCTTCCCAACCTTCAACATTTGCAACTTATGCAGTTACGCACTTTGGCTCCTCCCGTTGGCAGGCTTCCTGTGGGTTATGACGCCAATGCTAGGTATAATTTCCACTCTGGGGCACCTGGCCACACTATTGAGAACTGCAAAGCTTTTAAGCATGTAGTTCAGGACCTTATTGATTCAAAGGCCATTAACTTTGCGTCGGCTGCTAATGTTGTCAACAATCCCATGCCGCAGCATGGTGGAGCAAATGTTAACATGGTTGAAGGAGAAGCCAAACTAGTCAAGGAGGTGTTAAAGCTGAAGACTCCACTGTTAGAAATCAAAGAATACTTGCTAAAGGCAGATGTTTTCCCCGGCTGTGGGAGCGGTTGTTTGGGTTGTGTTGCACAGAGTGGGGGTTGTGTGAAGCTGCAGTAGGGTATCCAGGCCTTGCTTGATGATGGTATCCTCCAAGTTGAAGACTTATTTGCCCAAAGGTCTGTTGAAGGGGTTGTTGAGAATGCAGATGTTGATCCTCCTTTTCCTGAAGATGCTGAAGAATTTACAAAGGTTGTTCCTGCTGATTTGTAATTCCCAATGATGTAATTAATTTTTCTGATGCTGTTGGGATTGGGTATCAGCCAACTTTGACTTCTACAACTTCAATGCCTCAGACCCGTCAGGGGACAATTACTTTCTCCAGTGTTGGCATCATTCAGTACGGCCAGGTCTCTGCAATCTCAAAGAAGATGGGGATAGTGATTGCGACATTGACAACTGGGTGCGTCCAAGGGTCCCGGGTGAAGTTCTCCGCAATTGGTCTTCTAAAGAGATTATCCAAGTCACTTTTCTTGAAGAGTAATTTTCTTTGTTCATTCATGCATATCCAAGTCTTACGTTCCTCCCAGGGCGTAATGACTCATTGTAGGGCTCATCTATGTGGGTACTTGCATTTTTTATCATAAATAAAGGACGTCTTTTTGCATTCAAATATTTTGTTCACTGTCTTTCTATTTTTGCAGTTTTCAAAAAAAATTCAAAAAATACATTTGGAAATGTTTTGTTTAGTTTTCACTTCTTGTTCACACTCATAAGCACATACCATCACTCATGCAGATGCGCGTCACCGGATCCTATTGATAACAGTTCTGCTATGGCTCGCTTCGACTTTGAAAATCCAATCTTTCAAGCTGAAGAAGAGGGTGATGAAGACTGTGAACTCCCTGAAGAACTTGCCAGGTTGTTAAAACAGGAAGAAACGGTCATTCAACCGCATCAAGAGTCTGTTGAAGTGATTAATCTCGGCACCGAGGACGCCAAGAGAGAAATCAAGATAGGGGTTGCTTTGGAAGATAATGTGAAGAAGGGACTGATTGAATTGCTGCAAGAGTATGTTGACATCTTCTCTTGGTCTTATCAGGACATGCCAGGGCTTGACACAAACATTGTGGTACACCGTTTGCCTCTCAAAGAGGATTGTCCTCCGGTCAAGCAGAAGCTCAGAAGAACAAGACCAGAGATGGTTGTCAAGATAAAGGAAGAAGTGCAAAAACAGTTGGATGCAGGGTTTCTAGGGGTTACAAATTATCCGCCATGGGTTACAAATATTGTTCCAGTACCTAAAAAGGATGGAAAGGTACGGATGTGTGTTGACTACCGGGATCTGAACAAAGCTAGTTCTAAAGATGATTTTCCATTACCTCACATCAATGTTTTGGTGGATAACACGGCTCAGTTCTCGGTATTCTCCTTCATGGATGGCTTTTATGGCTATAATCAAATTAAGATGGCACCAGAAGACATGGAGAAGACAACTTTCATAACCCCATGGGGCACCTTCTGCTACAAGGTGATGTCGTTTGCTCCATTTGGATTAGAATTGAGAAAGTTATGCTTAGTCAAAGTGAGATATTTATTTAGGACACTTAGAAAAATATCTAAGTCCAAAATCTTCAAAATTTGTTAAGACTTCTTGGCCAGTTTTCTTGCACTTCAAGGCATTATTTGAAAATATTTTCTTCACAACAATTGTACCTTGCATGTCCTATTTCACATACTTTTGGAATCATCTCATTTGGATCCATGGTTTGAGAGATACATTCATTTAAAGTGGGCACCATGACTTGATTTTCTAGGCAGATTTTGGGCCTGACTGGCCCAATCAGATTTCTAAGCATGCTGCACAAACCAGTCACGTTTTTTACCTCTTTTGGCCATACATTGGACATCCATTCACTTAAGTTTGGCCCAAAATAACAACATTTTACACCTCACTTCACACTTTTATTCTTATGGATAAATCACTTATTAAAAAGCCCATGAGAACACCTAATCCACCCTATTTAAGAAGCTGAAACCCTAACCCTAAAGGAGCATTGGAATTTCGTGGCAAGGAGGAAAAGCTTCATCACATATCAGATTCTATTCCACTTCTATTTTCCATTAGGTAATCATCTCTTCCATGGCCATGTTTTGATATATCTATGCTTGCTTACCATGTTCATCACCATTAATCCTTCCATTTTCATATTTCTTTTTCTTATTTAAAATATTTTCTTCGCCCATAAAATTACCCAAAAATATTTTTCACTTTTCTTAACGTTGTATTTAATTTTATATAATTTTTATTTTCGTATTGTTTTAATATTAATATTTTATTTTAATTATTTATTCTAAATGGTCCATTTTAACACACTTTTTTTTTATTGATTTTATTATTATGACTTAAAATTATTGTTAGCATTTGATTTTTGGGATGAAGGTTGACCACTGTCTCATGGTCAACCTGACCTTTTCTTGGAATTTTATTTGACATTTTCAATTTATTTTGGATTTATTTCTAACCTAGTCCTATTAATTGACTTTTGGTTTGACTTATGTTTTGTTTTAATTAATTCACGTACCAATTTTCGTTATTTTTAAAATCTTTTTGGGGGATGATGACGTCCTGACCCCAAGTTATTTAGTTTAATTTTTCATAATTTTCTTGATTAATTTACTATTTATTCTTGATTTATTTCTAACCTAGTCTTATTAATTGACTTTTGGTTTGACCTATGTTTTGTTTTAATTAATTCACGTGCCAATTTTCCTTATTTTTAAAATCTTTTTGGGGGATGATAATGTCCTGACCCTAACTCTTTTAGTTTAATTTTTCATAATTTTCTTGATTAATTTTCTATTTATTTGTTATTTTTCAAGTTGACTTGAATGTTCAGTTGACTTCTTTATGATCGATGTTTGACTTAGGGATTGCTTATGGCAATTAAAGAGATCTTTTGATCCTCCCTTGTTCATCTCATATGCCATGTATTAGAGGCCTTTTACCTTGATTTTATTTGGTCCTTACCTCATTTCCTGATTAAATTATTCAGTGGACCCTTCGTGTGTATATTTTCATCTGTTTGATTCATCTGTTATCTTTTATACTTGTTTCTCTCATTCATGCTTTCTATTGCTTGATTATTTAACATGTTCATACTCCCATGCATTGTTTAAATGCTCCATTATTTGATTCTTTGGTTTGGTTATATATTGTTTATTTATCCGATCTGATTGATAACTGTTGCCTACTTGTATGATGTATGAGGCATATATTCTTATTGTTTGTTTGCCATGAACAATCCCCATTCATAACAAATGTACCCCTCTCCCATAAAGTGTATAATATTTATTTCTTTATTTCTTTAGTCACATGTTAATACAAGAATTAAAACGAACATCCGATAACCATTTAAAAATAAGATCAAAAGCTTGATCCAACGTCGAGTAATCATTTTCAAAACTTAACAGAACCAGCACGCATTCATCCATCCTCTTGTAAGTCGATTGCCTCAGGCATCGCCATCTACCTGTAAGTCGATTACCTCCAGCATCGCCATCTACCCTTATCCGTAACTCCTCTTTGCGCTTCATCCGTCGAATCTTGTTTCGTTTAGGTAGCACTCATTAGGTAGAATCCTTTGTATGATAACATAGGTAGAATTCCCTTATTCTTTGCATGTTAACATTAGGTAGATGTTCCCCTTTGTAAATCCTAACACATAGGTCCATATTTCATGACAACTCTAGAGCAGAGCCTCCCCATTTTTAGACCTTCCGCGTGTCTCCGATCTTGTGGCATGTCAGTCTGTTCTATTGCAAAGAGGTAACTGCCTAAGATTCGATTCAGCGAGCTGCGACACCTACTGCTAGGATGTTGAACACACTGCCCACCCTCCTTTGACACTGCTGGTATCCTCTTTTGTAAGTCCATGTTCAGATGGAAATCCTTAACCCCTAGTTAGTCGAACTACGTTTTGCTCTGATTCTCATTCCAGATGAGATACGTAGACATAAGACGCGACATCTTACCGAGCACACTTCTCTTTAACCCATAGGTAGCCGAGCTACGAAGACTCTGATTCTCATACTCAGATGAGATACGTAGGCAGTGGATGCGACATCCTTGCGAGTCATTTTCTTTTAACCTTCCTTTTAGTAAATAGTACTTTAGATATACCTACACCCTTTAGACTAGAACAACACTTATGAAAAGGGCTCCCTAGGAGTACCTAGGATGTTTTGGGTGCTTAAAACCTTCCCATTGCATAACCAACCCCCTTACCCAGATCTTTGACATTTTTACTAGTGTTTGATTCGATAAAACTTTTAGGTTTTTGTTCGCTTTCTAACCATTCCTTTGGATAAATAGAAGTGCGGTGGCAACTCGACTTGTATGGTTTACCTTGGATTTAGTCAATATCTCTAATGGTAACGAATACCCCGCTACAGAGGGTTATGGATGTTATTTGACATAGATGTGTCAAATATTGAAATGTTTCTCCTCTATTCAGTAGGATCTTCAGATGATGTGCCCCGAGGATCATAAGGATTTTCCCCCTAATTGGAAAGACCCTTAGGTGACTTTCCCCTATTTAGGAATGTCTCGAAGTGGTGTGCCTATAATCATACCATTGTTGATATTTCCTTGGTGCTAAGTATTGATTTGTGAGAAAAATGTTCTTTTTGAAAATTAATTCTAACATCAAGCTCATGCAAGTTTTGAAATTGAAATTTGTTATGGAAAACAGATATGGTGTATACATATGATATATAGCCATGAGGTTGGCACAAATGAAGATGTGATAGAACAAGATGGTTAGTAACAAACATTCAGAGTCAGTTTAACAACGATTTTTCCGAGTTTGCTTTCATAGTGAACCTAACTTCAATTATGACTTTTAAATGTTATAACATGGCCTGGTTCACCGTTTGCGAAACAAAAGATATAAGGCTCAAATTTTAATTTTATCCCACCCCTTCTCCTTGATGTTCTCCATTCCTAAAGTCAATTAACTCAACAAATGCATTTAGTCTGCAAGATAATTTTGATAGATAATGATGAAGGTAGATGTAATGATTCAAGCACTGATGAGATTCTTGAGGTGGTAGTCACCTACTTTCACTTACAAGCTTGTTTTCGTTGTTTTTTTTTTCTTTTTAATCCCTATTTTTTGCATGGACCAATTCTTTTGAATTTGTGGTCCATTGGATGCCCTAACTTTTTCCTAAGTTAAGTCCTTTTTAATTTTTGACCTAGCGGGCTTTTTAAAAAATAAAATAATGCCCTAACTTTTGCCTAAGTGAAAAAATTTCTGGTTGTTTCCCTTTTATTTTACTTAGCGGGCTTTTTTTTAATCAACTCTTATGATTTTGCTTTTGATTTAAAAAGTTGTGACTGTCATGTTAGCTATTATAAACTTTTCACTTTCTTAACTTCCTCGATGTTAGATGATATATGCGAGGAATAAGATGTGTTTGAACTTATTATCCTTGTGATTAGATGGAATAATTCTCTTGAGATCGGAATGCATCATTGACTTAATTGAAAAACTACCTTGTTCCTAGTTAAGATTAAGGTTTTTTTTATAGAAAGAACACCGACTTCAGGCTCGAGAGGGTTGACTACGGATTATCTCCTTATTTCTCCAATGTTTGAGGAGTGAAACACTGCCTTACATCATCAGCTAGGTCTTACTATGAAAATCATACATCAGCGAATTCAGTTGTTTTTTACATCATTCTCCTCATAAGTCTGTTAATAGATGAGAAGTGAGAATAAAAGGTTTGATTGCTTTTTATTTTTATTTTCATGATGGCATAATAAAGAGAGTGTAAAAGAAGGGATCAATCCAAAAAACGTGCATGCTCATTTTATTAAAATTACTTTTCAAAGAGTACAAATTCTAAATACAAACAACTGTTAGCAAAAGAGAGATTACAACTGGAAATGATAAAGTCTATTGATCTTAGGTGCCCCTATTCAATCAACTGGGAACCCGAACGGATGAGAGCAACGGCTGTCAGACCTTCAGGGTAAACAGGGATTGAATACCAAAGAACCGTAGAAATTTGCACTCTGCGGGATATGATACAGGATTTTTGCAACAGTAACCAGACAAGACGTTTACCGACGACTCCTGGGGATTTTGATTTTTTATCAAAGGAAAGGTACAACCAAACGTCAACGGACGAAAGGGAAAAACTCATCGTTTATCGAAACCAACGGGGAGGTGATCAGACATCAACGGATGAATGGGAAGACTCGACCAGACGTCAACGGACAAACGGGAGAAGCTCGACGTTTATCGACACCAACGGAGAGGTGACCACTTCACTGGGGAAGAAAAAGGGTATTTGCAACCAGAAACTAGACAAGACGTTTACCGACGACTCTACTGGGGATCTCTGGCTGGGGAACAACCAGACATTTACCGATGACTGGGATAAAGACTCGACGTTTACCGACATCGAAAGATGATGTTTACCGACATCAAACAAAGACGACCAGACATTTACCGATGACTGGGATGAGACTCGACGTTTACCAATATCGAAAGATGATGTTTACCGACATCAAACAAAGACGACCAGACATTTACCGATGACTGGGATGAGACTCGACGTTTACCGACATCGAAAGATGATGTTTACCGACATCAAACAAAGACGACCAGACATTTACCGATGACTGGGAATAGGATGTGCAACCAGACGTCAACGGACGACCAGGCAAAAACTCAACGTTTATCGACACCAACGGAGAGGTGAACAGACGTCAACGGATGACCTGTGGGGGAGATACAACTAGAAGTCAACGGACGAATAGGAAAAACTCAATGTTTATCGACACCAACGGAGAGGTGACTCCTGGGGAAGGGTACAACTATACGTCAACGGACGAATAGGAAAAACTCAACGTTTATCGACACCAACGGAGAGCTGAACACTGGGGAAGGAGAAAGATGTTACGAACATCGAAAGATGATGTTTACCGACATCAACAAAGAAGACCAGACATTTACCGATGACTGGGGGTGGGACTCGATGTTTACCGACACCGAAAGAATGGTGTTTACCGACACCAAAGAAAGGGACACACACGGGTGCAAACATGATACTTACCGGTATCACAAGAATGACATCTTCAACACGTCCATGCAAGGCTAAACACTTGTTGGGGATCTCACTGGGGAGAATCAATCTTTCTGTTCACGGACGGGTGAGGAAATAAACCTCTCTGGGGAAATATCACTCCTGAATGCTGTTAGGAACAGCTGTAGCAAATGTGTCGTACAGATGTTGAACAACGATCCGCCTCTGACGGGGATATGGTCTGATTGGGTTTAACACATGAATGCATATGATTGAATTTTTCCATGGCGTAATGCTCCATATCAAATGGAAATGCTACGCGTTTTAAGGATGCAATGATCACTACATGCAAAATGCAAATGATGAACTCCTGTTGGGGAGCCAACTGATCAAATACTCCAATTATGTGGGGAAACTCTGTCTGAGGAATACTCTGCGAGGAGTAGCACCGACTTCTCACTCATGCTGAGGAATAGCATTGCTGCTGGGGAAAGAATCCCACCGGGAATAACCTTCACTGGACTCAATCCACTCAGGGACTCCGCTAGGGAAACAACCAATGCGACCTACTGGGGACGACCCATCCAATCCACAGGTAGGATAAACTCTGCTGGAAATAACTTTCGCCGAACCTGATCCACTCGGGGAACCTGCTGGGAAAAACCATCAACACAAACCCTCTGGTAGGGAGATCTGCTAGGGGAACACCTTCACAACCCTGATGGGGGAAGTCATAACTGTGTTGGGGAAATAATATACCAGACCATGCTGGGGATAGACATCCACAACCCTGTCGGGGACAAGCGTTCACGACCACGCTGGGGATAACAGTACCTCAAACCAGACTGCCGGGGGATAAAACTACTCCGCTGACACTTCCGCTGGGGATGCAACAAACTTCCACCTCGGTGGGGATTAACAAACTTCAGACTCAGTGGGGAACTGGCAGCTTTCCGACTTGCTGGGGACTTAAAACTAACCTTAGACCTGCTGGGGAATAAAACTCGACAGACGTCTCTGTAGGGGACAACAGTTCTGATAGCCTTTCCGACTTGCCTGGGGAAACAGTCACTTCCAAGCCTGCTGGGGAATCATCCTCAATCCGGCTGAGGAATTCCTGATCTTGACTACGCTGGGAAGACAAGTCCTGAAACTGTTTCAACTGCCAGGGAAAGCCCCTCTCACACCACTGGACAGTGCTGACAACAACCTGAAAATCATTGATGACAACCTGCAAAACAGCACGACAAACATGCCCCAGGGGATTGCATGGACAAGATACGCTCAAGTGTCCTCAACATTCAAAATGATTTTCAAATGTTTTATCTTTCTGCACGTTATTGTCTAGCCTTCATGTTTTTATATGCACTGTTTATCAAAAATTCGGACGTTTTTGCAAACAAAACAGTAAAAATAAACAAGAGAGCAATTTATCTGAATAAGGACTTTTATTGATTGGAAATGGGCCTGAAAAGGCGAGTACATTGGGAAGCAATTCCTAGAAAGAGGTAATTGCGCACAAAAGGAAAAATCTATCCTAATGGCAACGTGAACACGACATCCACTATTTCCCAATTCTGTTATAACTCACAGATCATCAGTTTCCTCCCAAATTTCTTGCTTTCTGAGAAGAATGATTGGACCGATCATACCCTTCGAGATGGTAGACCATGAAGCTCGATGAAGTACAGATAACTCAGACTGTAGTCTTCGCTTTAATCCCTCTTTTTCCTGGATCGCCCTTTCGGGTTTTCAATCCACCGGGATACCCATTTTTGCCTAAGCCGCCCTTGCGGGTTTTCGACTTACCGGGTGTACAATCTTTTCATCATTTTTTTTATCCCTAACTTTGCCCGAACCTTTTCTCTTTTTTTTTTTTGGTTCGCCGGGATGCCCCTTTTTGCCTAGACTCTTTTATTCTTTTTGTCCAGCGGGTCAATTTATGCGAAGTATTTTTTGACTACGTCTGAGTTAACAGGGGACGGAAAATATTCACCATCCATAGTTGTAAGCATCAAGGCTCCACCGGAGAAAACCTTCTTAACAACATATGGACCTTCGTAATTAGGAGTCCACTTGCCCCTGTTATCTGTACCGGGAGGAAGGATCCTCTTCAAAACTAGATCACCTGGCTGATAGCTTCGAGGACTCACTTTCTGATCAAAGGCTCTTTTCATCCTTCTCTGATACAACTGCCCATGGCACACAGCTGCTAACCGTCTCTCTTCGATAAGGCTCAACTCGTTAAACCTTGTTCGAATCCATTCAGCTTCATCAAGCTTGACATCTAGCAAGACTCTCAGAGAAGGAATCTCCACTTCAACTGGTAGGACAACTTCCATACCATACACAAGGGAGTAAGGAGTTGCCCCGGTCGATGTACGTACTGAAGTACGGTACCCATGCAAAGCGAAAGGCAGCATCTCATGCCAATCCTTGTACGTCACGACCATCTTCTGCACAATCTTCTTAATATTCTTGTTTGCCGCCTTTACAGCACCATTCATCTTCGGCCTGTAAGGAGAAGAATTGTGATGTTCAATCTTGAAATCTTTACAAAGCTCTTTCATCATCTTGTTATTGAGATTCGACCCATTAACAGTGATGATTCTCTCAGGAACTCCGTAGCGACAGATGATTTTCTTCTTGATGAACCGGGAAACCACTTGTTTGGTGACATTAGCATAAGAACCTGCTTCCACCCATTTGGTGAAGTAATCAATCGCAACCAGGATGAAGCGATGCCCATTGGAAGCAGTAGGCTCAATCTTCCCAATCATATCAATGCCCCACATGGCGAACGGCCAAGGCGAATTCATGACATTCAGAGGGCTTGGTGGTACATGCACCTTATCAGCATAGATCTGACACTTATGGCACTTCCGAGCGTACTTGAAACAATCGGATTCCATAGTCATCCAGTAATAACCGGCTCTCAACAATTTCTTGGACATTGCATGACCACCAGCATGGGTACCAAAAGATCCTTCATGCACTTCTTGCATCAACATGTCTGCTTCGTGTCTATCCACGCATCTGAGCAAAACCATGTCGAAGTTTCTCTTGTACAGCACATCATCCTGATTCAAATAAAAGCTTCCAGCTAGCCTTCTCAGGGTTTTCTTATCATTCTTCGACGCACCTTCAGGATACTCCTGACTCTTGAGGAAGTTCTTGATATCATAGTACCATGGCTTCTCATCAACAACAGACTCGGCTGCAAACACATACGCAGGCCTCTCGAGTCGATTCACCGCAACATATGGCACATGATTCCACCAATGAACCTTGATCATCGAAGACAAAGTAGCCAAGGCATCAACCATCTGATTCTCGTCCCGGGGAACGTGATACAACTTCACCTTCTTGAAGAACGTCAGTATTCTTCTGGTGTAATCTCTGTAAGGAATCAAATACGGCTGGTTGGTATTCCAATCTCCATTGACCTGATTGATCACTAGAGCGGAATCTACAAAAATGTCAAGTTTTTTGATCCTCAAATCAATGGCTTCTTCTATCCCCATGATACAAGCCTCATACTCAACCTCATTATTGGTGACATCAAAAGTCAGTCTGGCAGAAAAAGGTATATGCGCACCCTTTGGATTGATAAGCACTGCCCCAACACCGTTGCCATTCACATTCACAACCCCATCAAACATCACCGTCCACTTGTCATGAGGATCCAGTCCTTCCTCGACAAGAGGCTCTTCACAATCTTTCATTTTCAGATACATGATGTCTTCATCAGGGAATTCAAACATCATCGGCTGATAATCATCGATTGGTTGCTCGGCAAGGTAGTCTGACAGAATACTACCTTTGATGGCCTTCTGCGACGTGTACTGGATATCATACTCAGTTAAAATCATCTGCCAACGGGCAACACGTCCGGTGAGAGCCGGCTTCTCAAAGATGTACTTCACTAGATCCATCTATGAAATCAACAAAGTGGTATGGTTCAACATATACTGCCTCAGTCGGCGAGCAGCCCAGGCCAAAGCACAACAAGTTTTCTCGAGCTGCGAATATTTGATTTCACAGTCGGTAAACTTTTTGCTAAGGTAGTATATGGCATGCTCTTTTCGACCAGACTCGTCATGATGTCCCAATACACACCCCATCGAGTTCTCAGTCACTGATAGGTACATTATCAGAGGTCTCCTAGGCACTGGAGGTATAAGGATTGGAGGTTTCTGTAAATACTCTTTTACCTTGTCAAAAGCTTTCTGACAATCATCATTCCACCTGATTGCTTGATTCTTTCTTAGCAATTTAAATATCGGTTCACACGTGGCAGTTAGGTGAGATACAAACCTTGCAATGTAGTTCAATCTCCCTAAAAACCCACGAACCTGCTTTTCTGTTTTTGGTTCAGGCATCTCTTGAATAGCTTTTACTTTTGCTGGATCAACCTCAATCCCTTTCTCACTGACAATGAAGCCTAACAGCTTTTCGGATCTCACCCCAAACGTACACTTGTTTGGATTCAGCCTCAGTTTGAATTTTCTCAATTTGTCAAACAACTTCTGCAAATTAACCAGGTGCTCCTCTTCTGTCTGCGACTTCGCAATCATATCATCCACATATACTTCAATCTCTTTGTACATCATGTCATGAAAGAGAGTCGTCATAGCCCTCTGATAGGTAGCACCGGCATTCTTCAGCCCAAATGGCATCACCTTATAGCAGAACGTGCCCCAAGGTGTAATGAATGTCGTCTTTTCCATGTCCTCTGGCGCCATCTTAATCTGATTATAACCAGAGAAACCATCCATGAAAGAGAAAACCTAGGATTGAGCCGTATTATCAACCAATACATCAATGTGAGGTAATGGGAAATCATCTTTCGGACTCGCTCTATTCAAATCCCGGTAATCGACACACATCCTGACTTTTCCATCCTTCTTCGGCACGGGAACAATGTTGGTCACCCACGGGGGATAGGTAGTCACTGACAAGAAACCCGCATCAAACTGCTTCTGAACCTTTTCCTTGATCTTAACAGCCATATCAGGACTTATTCTGCGAAGCTTCTGCTTGACTGAAGGACAATCTTCCCTGAGAGGTAGTCTATGCACCACAATATCGGTATCCAACCCAGGCATATCTTGATACGACCAGGCGAATATCTCTACATACTCTCTCAGCATCTCAATCAACCTTCTCTTGACATCTTCTTTCAAAGCAGCCCCGATCTTAATATCTTTTCTGGCGTCCTCAGTACCAAGATTAACAATCTCCAACTCTTCCTGATGAGGTTGGATGACCCTCTCCTCTTGCTTCAACAATCTGACCAATTCTTTAGGGAGTTCACAGTCTTCCTCACTCTCCTCTTCAGCTTGGTAGATGGGATTATTGAAATCATACTGAGCCATAACAGAATTGTTCATAGTGGAGTCCGTAAGATCACTTCTGCATGTTTAATGCTTTGTTTTAGAAAAAAGAATTCAAGAAAGTCACAAAAAACAAAAACATTGCCATTTTATTTATTATTTTTTTTTTAAAAATGAAAAACAAAAACAGAAAGACAGGGATCACAAAATTGTTTGCAAAACGTCCTTTATTAATGATATCATTGAAAAAACATGATGAGGCCCTATAATGAACCACTACACCTTGGGCAGAACGTAGGGTTTTGTGCAGAATGAAAAACAAAAGAAAATTACTCTGTTTGAAGAGTAACTTGGACCATTTCTTCTGCTGTCCAGTTGTTGATCGACTCCCCTGGTGCGCACGGGCGAACCCAGTTGTCCAGATCACAATCACTGTCCCCGTCTTCACTACTAGCTGCAAAGACATCACCGTGATTCATCAGCCCAACGCTGGTAAAGGTACTCGAACCTGTTTGCACACCCTGCTCCGCCTGCAGAGGTTGATAGCCAATACCGAACTTGTCTTCTTTCACGGGAAAATCCACCATCTTGCCCCAGCCTTCTGAATTACCAGAGTTGACAACCTCCACTGCTTGCTTATACGATGCAATTGAGGCACTTGGCTTCTTCTGCTCAGCAAAAGCCACCCTCTCAAGAGCAACAGTCTCGAATGCCTGGCATAAAGTTTCATGGATCTCGCCATCCACCTCTACATACTTGGAAGAGGATAGGTGACTCACCAGAATATCTTCTTCCCCGCACACGGTCACAATCTGACCGTTCCAGACATACTTCAACTTCTGGTGGAGAGTCGACGAAACTACCCCAGCTGCGTGAATCCAAGGACACCCCAACAAACAACTATATGCTGGCTGGATGTCCATCACATAGAAGACAATACTGAACACCTCCGGGCCAATCTTCACTGGCAACGTGACTTCACCAAAAACAGACCGTTTGGATCCATCAAAGGCACGAACAATCAGATCACTCGGAGTGAGTACAACCCCCTCAACATCAATCTTACCCAGAATCTTCTTAGGCAGCACATTTAAAGACGAGCCAGTATCCACCAATACGTGTGACACTACTGCGCCTTTGCACTCCATAGTGATATGCAAGGCCTTGTTATGGTTGCGACCTTCAGGCGTCAAGTCCAGATCTGTGAACCCCACACCATGCCTGGTACTCACATTAGCAATCACGCCCTCCAACTGGTTGACAGAGATCTCTTGAGGCACGTAAGCCAGATTCAGCATCTTTAACAAGGCATTACGGTGTGCCTCAGAGCACAGAAGCAATGAGAGGATAGAAATCTTGGACGGAGTCTGATTCAGTTGATCTACAATCTTGTAGTCACTCTTCTTAATTATCTTCATGAACTCCTCCACATCCTTCTCGAATGAACCCTCAGGCGCCTCCTTCTGAGCAAGTTCTTCATCAACCACGACCTGTTTACCTTTGGCCTTGGCAAGAGCCTCGGCATTGTTATCTCTCAACGGTTGCGGGGCAAACAGACGACCGCTTCTGGTGAAACCTCCAGGTCTCCCAACATTGTCCACAACTGGACTTGCAATCACCAAAGTCCTACTAGGCACACCAATAGTCACAGGAGACTGATTAACCGGCCTGATCTGACTTTCAGCCCTTCGGTTGCTACGGTAAGCTTTGTCATACTTCCACGGCACTGCTTTACTGTTCTCAACTGGCCTTCTTCCCGAAGCAACAATGGTAGTTGGAGCACTGACGGTTACAGGAGCGGAAATGGTAACAGGAGTACCACTAGCTGTAGACGCATTAATAGTTCTCTGGCCACGTCCCTCGGACGGTTTGAAATAAATGGTGACAGTTGACACCACTCCATGATCTCTAACGGCCCGACTGAACTACAGACAACCCTCATCTATCAGATTCTGAATACCAGCCCTCAACTGTACACAACCATTTCCTGACTCTGCACAGTCTATACGGTCCTCACAACAGCCCGGGAATACGCCCCCTTTCAACAGACGGTCCTTCACAACAACCAACGGAGTCTGGATCTCCTCAACACTGACCACCAAGTCTTCGGCTTCTCCGCCCTCCAAATTGTTCACTCTGTGTGCACCATGCGGAGGCATAGGGTTGTTTACAACATTCGGCACAAGAGCAAAATTGATAGTCTTAGCGTCAATCAGGTCCTGGACCTTATGATGAAAAGCCCGGCAGTTCTCAATATGGTGCCCCGGTGCACCAGAGTGGAAATCACAACGCACGTTGGCATCATACCCAGGTGGTATTTTTGTTAACGGAGCCATTGTACGCAACTCCACGAACCCTAGTCTGAGCAACTCAGGTAGCAACTCAGCATAGGTCATCGGCAACGGATCAAAACTCCGATCAGGCATCCTCTGTCTCGGCTGATACAGACGTTGTTGTTGTTGTTGTTGTTGTTGTTGCGGTTGCGGTTGAACTCTCTGTTGTTGCTGTTGACGAGGTTGAGGCGCTGGAATAGTTACAGCAACAACCTGGCGATACTGATTTCTATTTACATTTCTCCTACCGTGTTGCACAGCACTGGTTTCACCCTCTCTCCGGCGAGGTGCCCCAGCAAATGGTTTCTTGGAAGATGAGGAACCAGCATCCTGAATCTTCCCGGCTTTGATCAGGCTCTTAGTCCTCTCCCCACAGATTACAACGTCTAAGAAACTACCGAACGGGCAGCTTCCCATCCGGTCCATGAACACACCCTATAAAGTACCGATGAACATATCAGTCAGTTCCCTCTCCAGCATAGGGGGTTGTACTCTTGCAGCCAACTCACGCCACCTCTGGGCGTACTCCTTGAAACTCTCACCAGATTTTTGACAAAGACTCTACAACTGAGTCCGGCTCGGCGCCATGTCCATGTTATGCTTATATTGCTTCAAGAAGGCCTCACCCAGGTCTCTCCAGTTCCAGATAGAATCTCTCTTAAGCTCCATGTACCAATCCAAGGAAGCTCCAAATAAGTTATCCTGGAAAAAATACATCCACATCTTTTCGTCATCTGTATAAGCAGAGATCTTCCTGTAATAGGCCTGCACATGGGTGCGAGGACAGGAGGTACCATTGTATTTATCGAATGAGGGTGCTTTGAATTTATAAGGGATTCTCAACCCTTCCACCAAACCCATGTTTGTCACATCAAAACCAAGAGAGTTCTGACACTCCATGGCTCTGATCTTCTCAGCTAGGGCATCAACCTTTCGATCCCTTTCTTCAACTCTTCCAACATCGTCGTCTTCACTGAGCAATGTGAACATATCCTCCTGCCTGTCAACCAGGGGAGCAGGATGGCGAATCGGAGCCCGGGTAGCCCTAACATTAACAGTCTCTGCATCAAGAGGTCGTCCATTGATTCTGATACCCCTCAATTCACCCCCTGCAGTGTAGTCATTGACGGGAGCAGCAGCAGCAACATTATCATGAACGGGTACACCCACTGGTGAAGCACGGTTGGACGGAGGAATCACAGCTTCCTGTCTCTGGGCTAAGGCACGCAACTCCTCTTGCCCTTGAACGACCCCTTGCATCATTGTCATAAATTGGGCCATGTTAGCCCTCATCTCAACCAATTCTGCTTGAACCTGGTCCATGTTCCTCTGATGATTCAATCTGGTTGCATAGTGGTGCGGTCGTTGATCAGCTATCCTGCCTGACACAGGAACCAGAGTGAGAAGTCACGAGCAAGAACACCTGTTATGCAAAATGATATACGTGTGATGCTAATGATGCGTATGATGCACATGATATGTTCATTTCTCAGGCATTCAAGAGCCTAATTCATCTTCCAAGAAATGGCAACCTGCAATACACAACAAGGCAGCAACATACACAAGGGTAATGAGCACAAGGTGAAACCAACAACCTCATCTATATATATAAGCAACAAGGATAATACAACAAAGTCAACAAAGATCCAAATAATCGGAGTACAACTATGAATCCCATCCAACAAGCTTGGAGGTGATTCTCAACATACACAGCAGAGATACAAGCTAAGACAAATGGCTTCCAGGAATGAGAGTCTTCAGGTACTGACACTGGTCTATCAACAGGTCACACTCTGAACATTCTGGCAGGGGAGTGATCTTCTCCTTCAATTGTCTTCTGAGCTCCACAACTTCTCCTCCAAGTTGGCTCTCTGATGCATGTCTCAAGTCAACTTCCTTCTTCAACTGGATGTCTTTGCCCCTGAGTTGCTTCTCCAAGTCTCTTATCTTCTTCTGGTAGCTGGCCTCGGCTCTCTGCAACCTCAGGAATTCACGGTGTTCTGCATTCAACAAGGTCTCCATCTCCTCATAGGACCTCTTCTTGCTCTTCACTCTAGCAGTATCTTCACTCTGCACGCCCTTGAGTTGATGATCCAAGTTCAACTTATCAGCTTTGGCCTTGTAGAGCTCCATCTGGGTATCCTGTTCCTTTTCCTTCAACCGGCGATTCTCCATCAGGGCTTGCTTGTACTGCTCAGCAGGTACACTCTCAGCAAGGATCAAAGGTGGTTGTTCTTGCAAGGGCTCCATCCTATCATAGGGCAACAACAAAGTCTCCACTCTCTTCTTGACCCAATCAGTGTAATCAGACATAGCAATGGAAAACTTCTTCCCTAAAACAGCTCCATCCTTGACACTAATGGTCTTCCAAGCTCTTCCTACTTGTTCCAACCTAGCAGGGTCACTTTGCTTCTCAAAATACACACTTTTAGCTATCTCAGCATCAAGTGGTCTTCCATTCATCACGAACCCCAACTGGCGAAGAGAAAGGACTGGATTGTAATTGATGCAACCCTTAGTCCCTACAAGTGGCACATTACGAAATGCTCCACAACTCATGATGACATTACGCACATCCATCCGGTATGACTGCCACCTGATATCATAAGAGGTAAGAGACATAACCCTCTGAGTCCACTTATGAGTGCTCTGAGCATCCACAAAAGGTCCACTGACTGGCAGGAAAGACAAGAACCATCTGAGTAGAAGTGGGAGACAACATCTGATAGCTCCACCCTTACCATGCCTACTGTGAATAGCATAGTAAGTGTCAGCTAGAAAAGTAGGAACCGGGTTTCCTCCAATGAAGATAGTGACTGCAGCATAATCCACAAAGTTGGGCATACTCGGGAACAAGACAATCCCATATATCATGATGGCCAACTGAGCATGAGAAGCTTCCCAATTTCCCTTCTCTGCTTCTCCTCTAGCAACCCTCAACAAGAACTTCAAAGGCAACCCTACCATACCACCACTTGACTTCCAATTATCACTGACTTCTTTGACACTCAGATGAAGAGCTCTGGCAACAACCCTGAAATCAACCTCCTTAGGCACATCCAAGAAAGGAATATGGTACCGGATCGGGACATTCAGCAAAATAGAGTACTCCTCCAGAGTAGGCGCTAGCTGATAATCCTGAAAGGTGAAGCAACGAAGCTCTGGGTCGTAGAACTGTGGAAGAGTCTGCAACGGCACTGGATCTACCACCATCTTCAACAGCGTCAACAAATCCCCATACTGGTCCACAAACATCTTCTGGTTACCACGGGTCACAAGGTTGCTCAACTCTATCAAAGAAGTCACTGGCTCACGGTGAAAACTGTAGGAACAAGTCTTCCGCTTCAACTCGGGACTAGTTGCCATCTCTATCAATGAACAGACCCCTGAATGAACCTGAGAAATGATATGAATGAAGAGATTAGCTTTTTTCTTTTTCTTTTTTTTTCTTGTTTTTTTTTATTCTTTCCTTTTTTCATTGCATTATTTTTTGAAAATAAACATGCTATGATGCAAATGATGCAGACAAGGCTGGCTGGCTGTGTATCTCGGAGCACAGGATCAAAGCTTCGGCTTGAACTCGGAACCACAAATCATCTGAGACCCAAAAATCATCTAAGACCCAACAATTCTGAACCAAGTCACCAACAGGATCACAAGTCACCAACAAGTCACCGACGAGTCACCAACTGTACCTATAATAATGATCATTCCCTCCCCACTCACGGGTGTCATCTAGGCCAGGGTAAAGTCGAGAGAAACGCAGCATAAATAACCCTTTCATAGAATATCATCATATACACACCCGAAGTATGTAACGATAATACCCCATCAGAGTCTGAACTGCTCGTGATATCAATGTTCCGCTAAGTGGCGCAATACCACCCGCTTCCCATGAATCACTCTGTTCCTAGGTGTCCTAGATTTCACTCATAGCCTGGGTATTGGGCCTTTTACCTCATGTAACTCCCACCCCAACCGAGAGACAAACACAGCACAGCCAGATGAACAGATGAAAATGATGAATGCACACATAAATGCAAACATAAATGCAAATAGGTACAAATAAGTGCAATAATTGAAACAGCAAAAGCAACCAAACCCTATCCTAGAGAGCGCTAGGAGAGACTCGCTTGGGGAAGATGGACCAGCAAGAGGTCAACTTCTCTTTGTCCCCAGCAGAGTCGCCAGCTGTCGCATCCGCAAAAAACCGGCGGGAAAACGAAACAACAGAGCCGCCACCGTGCGTTATTTATCCCAAAGGAGGGAAAGGAAATGCTCGAAGTAAACCTGGAAAAGACATGGTCTCGCGACCAGAGAGAAATGGGATCGGGAGTCGGTTATGCGAAGGGAAGGTATTAGCACCCCTACGCATCTGTAGTACTCTACGGGATCCACGCACAAAAGAAAGGATAAGGTTGCTAAGGATTGCTCACAAACTGCACACAAGGCTGGAAGGAAACACAGAAAGACAAAAGAAACTAACTCGGCAGGATATCGCATCCTGGGCCTACGTAGTCTGTCAGGCACAGACATCAGAGTCGACGTAGTTCGGGACAGGGGGAAACGTGCTCGCTAGGATGTCGCGTCCTATGCACACGTATCTTCTCTGACAGGAGAAGAATCAGAGCACTCGTAGCTCGGCTAACGAAACACCAACAGGAAACCGACTGCCAATCGCTGGACTTACGTCAGACTCCACACAAACAGGCAAACATGGAAACCGAATGCCAATTGCTGGACTTACATCAGACTCCGAACCAACAAACACACACAGGAAACCAACTGCCAATTGCTGGACTTATGTCAGACTCCAACAAGCAAACAAGACACAGGAAACCGACTGCCAATCGCTGGACTTACGTCAGACTCCAACACACAAAAAAAGGGTTGAAAAAGAAAAGGGCGCCCGGAAAGATCAGCTCATCTCCTGCCTACGTACCTCATCTGGTATGAGGATCAGGGCGACGTAGTTCCCCTACGCAGGGAAAAAGGACTAGCCTAACCAGATACAGAGGGAGACACAAACTACTAGGGAGACTACGACTCGAGCCTAGAAGTTGTCATGCATACCATCCCTATGTTAAGGTTTCTATCTAACTTGCACAGGGAGCAAGCTATCCTAAACAGCACAGGCAAAGACATACAAGCACGACAAGCAAGCACACACACTATATGCACACAATTGGGCTCATACAAGGTTAGGCTGTGAAACACAAGCCAACTGGAATCGGGTGTAGTTTGCTCTTAACCCTAACATTGAGAGTTAGGGTGAAGCAGATGAAATGGGAAGTGAGGGTAAGACCTCACAGCTCTTATCCCTGGCCTGGGAGAGCTTCAGACAAATGAAAGGGTGGGAGTTCAGAAAGTAGGAACTCTTCTCCACATATGACTGACACAACAAAGATCTTGGGTTAATATCCACAATGCATCAACACCTGGTGCGAGCAAAGTGGATGACACACTGAATAGCAGGAGATGGATTACACATCTCTTTTATCTGCCAATTGCCTCATAAGAGGACTTTTCCTGCTTGGCACAAAAGTAAACATTCACAAGCATTGCCTCTTAAGGAGGGCTTCAGACAGGTGCCTGCCCATATAACAGGACAGGTCTTCCAGGCTACATGAAGTCAGAGAGTTATACCTCAATGGTTAAGCAACCAAGCAAAGCAAAGGCAAGTTCAAAAGAACTCAAAGAAACTTAGGTACCTGTGAAAAATCTAACCCAATCAGTACACAGTTCAATCAATCAAACAGACAACAGTCAATCACACAGTCAAACAGATAAGGCATTAAGCAACAATGTGCAAGCCACAAGCCAATAGGCACAACACAAATGACTTGGTATCAACCTACAAAACAACATAAGGTTAGCCAACATCAATCAACTAATCAATCCAAATGAGTGAACCACTTCAACCATGGTAATTTGCTTCTTAACCTAAAATCCACAATCCAAACAGTGAGTCCAAACCACTAGGTCAAGGCCTAGGGTCAAAAGAGGGTCAAACATTCAAAACAGAACATGAAATTTAACATGAATCAACTTCATTCAATCAAGAACACAATCCAAAAGGTCCCATATCAATATCATTTACCAAAAGCATTTCATGAACCAAACATGGCAAGGTATGCAAATTGTGACCACATTGTGACATCAGAAGAAACAAATGCACATTAAATCAAAAATGATTCAAATAATCTTGGAAAATTCATGAGTAAACAGGACATATAACATGATCATCACACAAAAAATCAGAGGCATTGGACATCATTAAGCATGGCAATCACATAGCATAAGTCAAAACAAGCACAAGACAAGCACATGTGTGACACAAATTGTCACACCAAGTTAGCATAGGCATAAAACAGATATGGATCATGATAAAGACCTCAAACCAAAGCCAAAACAACACTCAACATGTCTAGAAATAGTGTGCAAAAATTCATAAGCATTGGATAAGGAACAAGCATTTCATAATCAAATGAAGTTCAAGGCCATTTAAAAGCTCAAATGTGACCAACCAGAATGAAAAATCTCAATTAAATCAGAAATGATTCCAAAAATTCCAACAAAAATCATGAGCAATCACAACATCCATAAAATGCATCATACAAAAAAATCAGGACAATTGGATATCATTTGGCATGGCAAACACATCATTCAAGTTGAACATCACAAGGTGTGACACAAATTGTCACACCTAACTTAGCATGATCATAAAACAACAATGGTAATTGATAAAAATACCAAATCAACACCAAAATGTCAAGCAAGGAGTCTAGTTATAGCATGCAAAATTTCATAAGCATTGGATCAAAGACCAGCATTTCACAAATGATATGGCAAAGCAAGGTCAAGAATGCATACATGTTCAAGTCTCCTAGCACAAAAAATTATCCAGCCATGCACAATTTATGGAAAAATGATCAAAAAATAATAGACAGAAAATGCAACACAATACAAAAAATCTCATAATTTTTGGATGATTTTTCAAATTAATATGAATTTTGTAAGATGAAGAAAAATTAAAAAATGAGATGTGAAGCATGTATATGAAATAGGAGGGAAATGGAAAATCATGAAAAGCATTTGAAATATTGGCATGGCGCGGAATCGAATGGGGAACGAAATCAAATATTGGCGCCAGGCTTAAGTGAAACGCAGCGTTTCACTTATGTGCTGGCAGGTCAACCCATGCAGTCAACCAAACTGACCAATCAGCAACTAGCATGGCAAGCTGCATGCACCAATCAGAATGCAAGCCCTAACAAACACATGCAAACACAGCAAAGCGTGGCCTAATGGATTGAAACCGTTGCCTAAAACCAAATCATCATCTTCTTCATCACGCGTTCATGAACAGTAACACCATCTCAAGAACATCAAGAACTTTTGTTCCAAAATTTAAAATTAAGCATATCATTATGTAGATCCTTCATCATACATCACAAATCCATAAACAACTAAACCTAATTCCACATGTTAAGAGAGAATCGAGCACATGAACATTCATACACAAAACTTTAATCAACCCTAACTCACTCAATAATGCATGGAATTTCATAATTCAAAGCTCAGCATCACCAGAAAACTTAGATCTACAACAATAGCATAATGAATTTGAGAAATAGAGAGATCGATTTGGAACCTCTTGATGAGCAGAACTGTTGTTAGCTTGATTCAAGGCTTGTAATGGCTTTAATGTTCCTCTAGAATGCTTGTGCAAGTGATTGGAAGAGAAATTGAGACTTAATTGCACACGAATCTACCAGAAATTCAAATCACCATTGTTGCTTCACACTTCAAGAATGCTTTGATGCAACTCTGTTTTTTTCAAATCCACGTGCCAATTTCCTCAATAATACTTCAGGATCCAAAATCAAGCAAGAGAAATGGATGTTGTTTGAAGAAATTTGAAGAATTTTTTGAGAGAGAATTTTGAGAAATTTTTCTAGATCTGAAAAAATGGTTGTTGTTAATGCTGAAAACTGTTAGGGTTTGCTTATATATGTTCCACTAATCACTCTTTTAATCATGCTTAAGCCCTTTGGTAAGTGGAATTAGCAAAATGAGGTGTAAGTGTAAATTTGCTTTTCACCCTCATGCATGGAAATGCATGTGAACAGTGCACGAAATTTCCATTCAATTCCATTCAAAATGCTGTTTTGAAGCCAATGGTGGTGGTGAAATGTTCAAATGATGCACAAAATTTGAATTACATAATTTCCCTCCAAAAATCAAGTGAAATATCAAATGCTCATATGATGATAATTTGTGCAATGTAATGCATGTTTTGGAAATTAGAGGTCAAAATAAGAACAATGCGAAAAGAGCCATCCAATTTGGAGTTTTGGTTTGAAAGTTATGCTCATTTGAAGTCTAAACCACACTTTGTCAAGTTTGAACCATATCTCCTCAACCACACATGAGAAATCCATGATCTTGGACTTTTTGGAAATGGGAGAGAAAGATCTTCAACTTTCATGTTGGACAAAATTCCATTTGAAGCTTTATTGATGACGTAATATTGAGTTGAAGTTGGTCAAAAACCTTGCCATTTTTGGAAAGTTCAAATTACAGGTCACCTGCTATTTTTGGAAAGTCTTGATCTGACTTCAAATCCTTCAATGTTGATGTTTGAAATGTCAAATGAGACTTGTTTACACATGAATGAGGCATCTCTAACCATCTCCCACCTCCAAATCCATAGTTGAACTGACAATTGACTTTTGTTGACCTTTTAGGGTTTCAGATGATTTGCACATAGACTGATGACCTCTGAGCCTTCAATGCTTGGCCAAATCACTTCAAAATGATCCTTGGGTCATATGAACTCAATGTACCAACCCTAGGGCTTTGGTCTCATGGAAAATGCACTTGTTGCCTTGCACAGTTGAATCTCCTGACCAGTCTTGCCTGATGACCTGATGGACTATGCAATGAACTATGCACTGACAATGCAATGTTAATGACCTAAACATGAAAATGTATATACAAATGGGAGGTGCAAATTTGAGGTACTACATTAGGGACGAACTTCATTGTTGATCCAACCGAATTTAGGAGACACCTCTTGAAGTTCTCCCATTTACAAAGATAAGGGGTGACCGTTAAATAATGGGACTCCTTTTTTGGAAGTCAATTGCTTATTATCGATTAGGCCTTGGACTTTATGCTCACATCGGGCATTCTCGTCATAACTTGTAGGATACGGACGAGGAGGAAGACCGTTCAATTGTAGTTCCACTAGGGCACCTCTGAGAAAAGGCTTCAGCAATTGACCATAAGACTTTGGTATATCCAAGTTCTTTCCAAGCTTCCTTTGTTGTGATTGATGGAGCGCATGAGGTTGATGCTGAAGTAGATATTATAGCAGACTTTGTTGAGGCAACATCATCCTTGGTTGTATTTGAGGCTCTAGGTAAGTCGTGGCTGGCATGACAGAGGGTTACCTTTTCTCTTCAATGTTACTTGACCTTCTTGAGTCCCACTATAGTTTCTTAAGACGTCCTTCAAGTTCACTTGTGAGTATCAGGAAGTCTGCTAGTTAGAAAGTTGGAGGAAGGTCGAAAGTGGAAAGGATATGCGAATGCATGTGCATTTATGCAAATGCATGTGTATGCAAAAAATATTTTATTTATTTATTTTTAATTTGTAATTTTGAAGGTATGCTAAAAGTTTTCTTTTAGATGCAATGCAAGTGTCACCTCAGGATAATGACAAATAGGAGAACTCACAGGGGTTTATGGATGATACCAAATATAAGGACACCTTATTTAAGAAGGTTCCTTATAGATATGGATAATAATCGGCATGGGAAACCCAAACAGGTTTAAGGACAGGTAAGGTAATATGCAAGCATGACCTAGTTAAGGGAGTTTCCTTATGATAGGTTAGCTCTAAGTTTAAACTACCCAGTCCCCTCACAAGGTAAGCTATAGGTTTTTAGGATGATAGCTCTAGAGTCATGGATTATAACCTTATTTTACCATGAGAAGGAGCAAGCCTTCCTACGGTAATCCTTTGGGATAAGTCTCATCTAGGCAGGATCTTAGTAACGACCTTTGCAAGTTGATAACATAAGGTCACCCTAAGTTGAGAGGGTTCTATAAGAGGTCCCCAGAGTCATGAACCGAACTCACAGTTTTATCATGAAGAAGTTTTGGCATTCTCATGACAACCCTTTTGAATTGATCTATTCTGGGCGGAATCGTCATCAAAGACCCTACGGGATGAGAACCCTGGTGGCCGAGACAAGACGACCCCTTACTTAAGCTTATTACTTTTTCCTCGAGCCTGGGTTTTGGCTTCACACATGTAACAATCCCATCCATATGATATGTGAATAATAATATAATATTGAAATATACAATAAAATATATATAAAAAATAAAAAGAGTAAATAAATAAATAAACAAGAAAATAAAGAGCACACAACCCTAATACCAAAGGTTGGGACGGACTCTCTTTAGGGAAAGTATAAGAACTCCCCAGCAGAGTCGTCAGTTATCGCGGCTGGAAAAATGACAGAGTCGCCACCATCCTTTATTCATTCCTAAAGAGTAGGGAAATAATTATAAAACCTAAAGACTAAGGGTGAGAAACTAGGTTCGTGAGTCAGTTAAGTAAGGGGAAGGTGTTAGGCACCCCTTACCTCCATTATAATCAATAGGATCCTCCTTTAGTTCTAGGGTTAGTGTGTTTCTAAGGAACATTTGCTTTAATATTTATTAATCATTTAATTATTTATTTATTATACTCGCTAGAGTCTTACAACTCTATGCCTACGTACCCTCAAATTTATTGAAGGATCAGAGCCCCGTAATTCATCTTAAAAATGTTGGTTGGTTGATTGTTTTTACCCCTTAAAAGTTCTCACGCATCGGGGGCGGAGAAGTAATTGATTTTGAAAAATGCCTCAATGCAGTAAGGCAAAGGACTTATAGTTTAAGGTGATATTAGATTGATTTTATCCCAATTGATTATTTATAAAAATATAATTATTAATTTATTTAAGAAAATAAATTAAAAGATAATTATATAAACTCAAGATTATATCCCTTATCCATGATTATTTATCCCTAAAACCCTAAAATTTTATCCCTATTTATTGTCCTAAAAAATTATCCCTAAGTTATCCCTAAATTTTTATCCCTTGAAACCCTGAGGTTTTATCGCATAAAATTATCCCATATTATCCCTAAAATTATCCAAATTAATTATTTGTAATTATACAAACTCAAGTATTATATCCCTTATCCCTAATTTTTTCTCCAAAAATTATCCCATAAATTAACCTCGATTGATTAATATCTCATAATTAACCCTTTTTTTATATATTATTTATATTAACCCATTTAAAAATGATTCCTTAATTTCAATATGCTTAATTATAGAATTAATCCTAATCTCAACTTAAACCCCTAATTATATATTTTCCATGTTAATTATGAATATCTAAATAATCAACTAATTATTTTATTGTATTAATCCCATCCTAAATTATTTTAATTAATTTTGAATTATAACCATAATTAATTATATTTATTTTGTATATTTTCTTTATGGAATATTTGATTACTTAAATATACATTTATTAAATAGGTATTTAAAAGCGGATTTTGTCTTAATTAAATATTTTAACCACAATGTACAAAATATAAGATGTACAAAAATGTTAAAAATTTATTTGTCTTTTTTTATATAACTTTTAATATATTATGATTTGATCTGAAAATTAACTTTGGTTAGTGATTTTGAAACAAATTAGGATTTTGTTAATTGGAGATAAAGTATACACTTTGGTTGTACTCATACTTTAAAATGTTGTTAGAAAATAAAATTGATTTAAAAATTATTTCAAGATATTAGTTATAAAATATTTATGATGTTATGTTAAAAAAGTTATTTATGATATTAGTTTTAAAAAAAGACATATGATATTAGAAAAAAAAAAGATTTTCCTAAAATAATTGATTTTCTGACATTTGTTAGAAAAAATTTGATTTAAAAAATTGTTTTAGAAAATTTAAATTAAAAGTTTATTTAAAAATAATTGATTTTTTTTATAAGGAATTAGATTTACAATACCAACTTAAAATAATTTTAAATTTGATTAGAAAATTGTTAGGTTCTTTTTCTATTTTTTTATATAAAGTTTAATGAAAATATCTACAAAAACCAAATATAAATGATAATTAGAAACCCTAAGACAATATCAAATATCGATCAACAAACTCAAATCAGTATCAATTTCAATCTATAGAACATGTATAAATGATTATTGAGAGGTTAAACGAAAACCAACCTACGGGGAAGAGATTGTCCCCGGTGAACAAAATAATTTCTTTTGAGCTTTTCGACTTCTGCATACCATCAATTCCAATCATTGCCTTTTAATTCCATCTTTTCCTTTTTCCCTTGATAGAATAGGTGCAAGTAGGAGTTTTAGGGTTTAGTGTTGTTGTTCTTCAGTGTGAAGAACAACAACTTTAGGATAGATAATTTGTAGATTATGGATATGGGAATAGTAACGTTTAATATGATTGAGTCGGTTTGTGTATTATTTACAAGAATTGTAAATTATTAGTAAAAAAACCATTAGTAAATTATAAGAAAACTAAAAACTATATTAGTAGATAATTTAAAAAACGATTAGAAAAAAAATAAAATAATAATTTAATAGAAAAACAAACCATCAGATGATCATCATGTGGTTTTGGAACAATAAAAAGTAGAAAATAATTTTAACAAGAAAAGTTGGGACTTTGTAATTCTCGATGAGAGAGTTTAATCAAATAATTTTTACAATGGAAAAGAAAAAGCCATCATAAATCATCATATGGCTTAGGTAAAATAAAAGAACAAACGAGAGAGGAAAAAAATTATTTTAAAGAATTAAGACTATAAAAAAAGTTTAGGACTCTGTAGAAAAAACTATGTATGAAATTTTCTCTAATTTTGTCTAATTGTTGTCCCCCAAATAATGAGAAAATAAGTCCTATTTATAGGACAAATTAGGTTACTATAAATAGAAAAGAATTAATTGTGACAGAGTACAAACAATCAAAAATTAGATCTGAAAAAATTGACAAAATACATTGAATCTAGACACTTTTGATATTTTTTTATTTTTAATCATTTTTATCTATTTTTGTGAATAAAATGCAAAAAAGTGAAAAAATCAATTTTTAAAAAATATATCAATTAAAAATACGAAAATTAATTAATAAAAGATGAAAAATGCAAATTTTGAATTTTATGTGAATTTTACAATTAAAACACATAAAAAGGAAAATTTTGAATCTATAGAAACATGTATAAATGATTATTGAGAGGTTAAACGAAAACCAACCTACGGGGAAGAGATTGTCTCCGGTGAGCAAAATAATTTCTTTTGAGCTTTTCGACTTCTGCACACCATCAATTCCAATCATTGCCTTTTAATTCCACATTTTCCTTTTTCCCTTGATAGAATAGGTGCAAGTAGGAGTTGTAGGGTTTAGTGTTGTTGTTCTTCAGTGTGAAGAACAACAACTTTAGGATAAATAATTTGTAGATTGTGGATATGGGAATAGTAACGTTTAATATGATTGAGTCGGTTTGTGTATTATTTACAAGAATTGTAAATTATTAGTAAAAAAACCATTAGTAAATTATAAGAAAAGTAAAAACTATATTAGTAGATAATTTAAAAAATGATTAGAAAAAAAATAAAATAATAATTTAATAGAAAAATAAACCATCAGATGATCATCATGTGGTTTTGGAACAATAAAAAGTAGAAAATAATTTTAACAAACCATCAGAAATCATCATATGGCTTAGGTAAAATAAAAGAACAAACAAGAGAGGAACAAAAATTATTTTATAGGACAAATTAGGTTACTATAAATAGAAAAGAACTATGGTTTAGGACTCTGTAAAAAAACTATGTATGAAAATTTCTCTAATTCTGTCTAATTGTTGTCCCCCAAATAATGAG
The DNA here is from genome assembly GCF_024323335.1 of Lathyrus oleraceus. Classification (NCBI taxonomy): domain Eukaryota; kingdom Viridiplantae; phylum Streptophyta; class Magnoliopsida; order Fabales; family Fabaceae; genus Lathyrus; species Lathyrus oleraceus. The sequence goes on from NC_066579.1 coordinate 323,300,752, forward strand.
AAAATAAGTCCTATTTATAGGACAAATTAGGTTACTATAAATAGAAAAGAAATAATTGTGGCAGAGTACAAACAATCAAAAATTGTAAATTTTGAATTTTATGTGATTTTTATAATTAAAACATATAAAAAGGAAAATATGGGAATGGTGAGATTCGAACACATGACATCTCCATTATAAATTCTTAGAAGTCCTCTTTTACCAATTGGGCCAATGAATATAGTTTGAATAAAGTGAAACCATAACACTAATATTTTAATGAGAGTTAATTATGTTAATAAGAGTTAGCTATATCAGCAGAGGATGTAGAAAGCTTTTGATAAGAAGGTCAGACCTCACGTATCAGAGAAGGTGACCTTGTGCTCAAGAAGATTTTATCTTTTAAACCATATTCTAGAGGCAAATTGACTCCTAATTATGAAGGCCCATATGTTGATAAGAGAGCCTTTTCAGGCGGTGCTTTGATACTTACAACTATGGATGGTGAAGAGTTCACTCATCCTGTGAACGCAGATGCAGTCAAGAAATACTTCGCCTAAAAAGAAAAGAACAACTCCCTAAACTCGAAAGGACGGCTTAGGCAAAAAAGAGCGTCTCGGTGGATTGAAACCCCGAAAGGGCGATCCAGGAAAAAATTAGAGACATAAAACAAAAAAATTATCCCGATAAATTGAGTACTCCACCTTGGGGAAATTTATGCAAAAATTATGGATTATGGTAAGTAACTGCATCTTGCTGATCTTCAGTTTTTGAGACATTATTTAGCACAACAGTCGATGTTGATTCATTATCCCCAGTGGCAGTGATCAAGAGCACAGTGAATATCAAGAGTTGGTAGAAGGATTAGTGATCATTGTATTCAATGTAACTTTTTTCCATGTAAATTACCATTTTCAGCTTTGTAAAGATCTATGGAACCATTCCATTAAATAAAGTTGAGCTTGTATCCAATTGTTTCTACTCTTATTTATTTCAGCCAAATAGTTTTAAATTTTATTATGATCATTTTTTGAAAATTAATTTTTAAATCAAAATCATTTTTCTTAAACATATAAAAGCATGAATTTTTAAGCAATCGATTTCATTTAAAAAGGAATATCAACAATGGTTCGAAAGCAGTAATCCCTAAGTGTGGAGCATTATTGGTTCTCCTAAGCAGAAGGCGCATTTTCTCTTTCATCCCCGACAGCATTGTCCAGCACTCGGTGTGTTGTTGATTTCTCCAGATGATTATTGTTCGCCATTTCCCCAGTGAAGTCGCCAACTGAGTTGGTTGATTGATCCCCTGCGGAGTTTAGTATTTTTTCCCCAGCCAATTTTGTATTTGATTTCCGGCAAAACTTCGGTTTCCCCACCAATCGTCATCAGATTTTCTCCCAGTCAGAGTTTCCTCCTGGTTTCTGAGCAGCTATTTGTGTTTATCCCTTGCATGGTTGTCTCCCATTTGATATGGTGTTTACCTAAAACTCCCCGCATGCTTGATAATAGTTTTCCTCAGCGGATCTCCTCCTCCCCAGTTAGGGTTGAGCCCTTGGGAGGTTGATCTCTCTTTTCTCCAGTAGTTTCTCCCTCTTTTGTGGATTGACCGAGAATTGTATCGATGATTCAAACCTGCGACACTTTTGTATCCTTTGTGATGGGTTTGTCAGCATAATCATCATATAGACATATATATATATATATATATATATATATATATATATATATATATATATATACACACACTCATATAATTTCATTATTGCATCATCCCACTTGTTGATTCATTCTCGTTATTTTTAAATCTTTGTTATGATGGTACTTTATCCCCATGTAAGATTGGTGTCTATCCTCCTTCAATTGTAGAGTGTCAGCCCCTTTAACCTTTCTCCTTTCCCCACTGAGTTATTTCCTCGTGGACGATGATTTGTTTCAGTTGCCTCCCCAGTTAATTATCTGGATGGAACCATTCCCCTTGAGCTATGTCCTTTAAGAGTTTATTACCCAGTAACTGGTAATATTCTTCTTAGTGTGCAGTTTGTTATTTCTTGCCCAATACCCGGAGAAAGTAACCTTTTTCTCCCAAGCGGATTCATTTTCATGTTTCCCCAGGAAGTATATCCTTGATATGTTCATCCTAACCGATGACGGATATTTTCTTCCCTTGCTTTGAGTCTATCCTTGATATGTTCATCTTAACCGGTGACGGATATTCTCATCTTTGGTATTCTATCCAGTAAAAAGATAGTTGTAATCCCTATTTTGTCCCCCAGAGAGTTAATTCTTGATATGTTCATCCTAATCGATGACGGGTTTCCTTCTCTTGTGGTCTTCTGCCCAGTAACCGATAGTTGTAAATCCCGTTTTTCTCCACTTGCAGAGTTTATCCTTGATATGTTCACTTTAACCAGTGACGTATATCGTCTTTATAGTCTTCTATCTAGTAACTGATAGATATAATTCCTATTTATCCCCTTGGAGTCTATCCTTGATATATTCATCCTAACCGATGACAGATATTCTCTTTGATTGGTATTCTATCCAGTATTCGATAGATGTAATTCCTACCTTTTGTTGAGGTGGTTTGTTCTTGATATGTTCATCCTAACCGATGACGAATATCCTCCTTAACATTTCCAGGCAAGTCTATCCTTGATATGTTCATCTTAACCGATGACGAATATCCTCCTTAACATTTCCAGGCAAGTCTATCCTTGATATGTTCATCTTAACCGATGACGGATTTTCTTCCCTTTGAGTCTATCCTTGATATGTTCACTTTAACCAGTGATAGATATTCTCTCTTTTTGGTCTTCTGCCCGGTAACTGGCAGTTGTAAATCCTATTTTCAGCTTTTCCCCAGCGAGTCTATTCTTGCCCGGTGACTGGTAGTGAATATACCCCCCCTGGCGGCCTTTAGTGAGTCATCCTTGATATGTTTACACTAACCAGTAACGGGTATCTTTTCTGTCAGAATTTTATTATCTACTTTACCTAGTAACAGGTAGTGGATAATAAATTTCTACTCCTCCTGTGTTGAAGTTTATTTCTTCCCCAGTTGAGTTGAGTGCGCATTTCCTTGGTGAAATCCATTGTTTCTGCATGACTCAAGTATTTCAGTTTTATTCTGATCTATTTGTTTCCCCTGCAGATGTTCTTGTGTCTCCATGGCCGAGTCTTTCAATTTTCATGGAATTCCTTTAGTCTCCCAGCAGTCTTTAAGTCGTAGTTTGGCCTACGCATAACCCTTATGGAATGCATTATGCTCCCGCAGATCTTCGGTCTCTCTGACTTCTTTTCCTTTGTGGCAACATTTCCCCATAAAGATTTATTTTAACATTCATATCATACGCATCATGAGGTCTCTTAGGGACCAAAATTTGTTTCTATATGTTGTTATTTAAGCTCATTCTACTGAGTTGATATGAAGATTTTAACCTTCACCTCCTCAGTTAGAATGTCCTTAAATAGGGGCAGCTGTAAGACCCCAATTTTGACCATAAGATCCCTCATGCAATCTCATCATATGCATTAGCATTGTGATCATACCTTGGCATTCTCCTTACCCCTCTTTCATTGGGTTTGTTTTAGGAGAGATCACCAAGTACTGTGTGATTGTATCATACTTGTATATTATCATTTTACTAACCAAAACACCAAAAATATGTCCTTGCATTTGCCTAACTCTTTTTGTAGGTAAGGCATGATCACCATTGATCTATCAAGTTCACATCTAGGGTTTAAGACCCTCATTTCTAATAGCACAACCAAGGAATGATTCACAATGCCTCTAAGCATCATATATGAGTCCCAATTATCTCTACATGTTATTTTGGTCAAGCATTCTTCAAGAGCTTAGAGTTGATTTGTCTTGGAAACCCTAGTTCATCTGGGTATCTTGAGTAACTTCAACAATCTTCCTCACCAATTGATCAAATTTCTCAAGGGACACTTAAAATTTTCATCATCTTGTGCATATGGGATCTACCATGAGCCTAAAAAGTCAAGAGAATTGCAAGTTAGCAAGTTGGTTGATGGTGGTTGGCCAGATGATTTCATCTGATCAAAATTGGGTCCCCCTAGACCCTATATCCTACACTTTTGATCATATGAAAATTATTCCAAGAGAAACGTTACTCTAAATTATATTCTAAACAACTTTCATGTTGAGGTCTAGAGCTAAGTTTGCTTGGAAAGTCATTTTCTATGTTGAAACATTATAGGTCATTTTGTCTAAACCCTAATTTGAAAGTCAACTTCCCAAGGCCATAAATTGCTCAATTTTTATGAGATGAAATATTACCAAGTTTCACAATCAAATTAAAGATATCTACTGCAACTTTTATGTTTAGAGCGAGAGCTAAATCAACTTTTATGAGCATGTGATATGAGGATACATTATAGGTCATTTTGGACCAAAGCCATTGAACAAGTGATTTTCCTCAACTTAAGAAATGCATAAAACAATCATCCTAAATCCAAATGATGTCAAATTGGTAACCATTTTTGAGTTTTTTGAAATAGCTACAACTTTGATGAAGACATTGTTCTCATTTGGAGCTCTCATAAAAAGTTAGGCAAAGTGGAAAAATTGAATATGTGACTTGACACTTAGAAAATATTTTGACATGTTGAAATTTCCAAACTTCCACCTCAAAATTCATCATCATACAAGTTCCAAATGGAAAAGTGTTCAATGTAAGAGTTGTTCCTCTTGATATAAGCTTTCCAAAGAGTCTTAATTCACTCATTTTGGACAAAGTTTGATGGGTCTGCGCATGGCTTAAACATGCATGTATCAGTTGGCAAGATTCATGACTCAAATGTTCAAACAACTTTGCCTTGCCATCCAAGCTTCATGCAGACCTTATTTCAATTGATTGTGGACCTAATTGGATTGCTTCATGGGCCTGCACACGCCCTTGCAAGCAAGCATGTGCATTGCATTGCCATTTTTGGAGAATTTTTCAAGTGTGAAGATAACACTTCTCATTGCTATAAATGGAGGTACAATGCCTCAGTTCAAAGTACCTTGCGCGCCAGCTTTGCCCCCAGCCTTCCAAACCCTATCAATTCAAAGGAAAACCTGAGAAATTTCAACTGAAATTTGAGTTTGAATCTTACTATTTGGAGATTCAAAAACTCCAGGATCCAAAGCTTTACATTACTCTTAAGCCACTTTCACAAGCTCCATAAGCAAGATCAAGCACGAACTGAAGCAAGAGAGATCCAGTTCTGCACATCATTGTAGGTATTTTTCCAGATTTTTCTTCTCTTTGATTCTCTCTCAATTCTCATCAATTCTCTTGGATCCTTGGTTGTCTGAAGTCATACCAATGTAGGCAAGAAGATTGAGTTGCTTTGAGGTCAAATCGAAGCAACTCAGTTGACACACCTCAAAATTCAACTCGACGTATCTCTCTATATATTTGGAGTTAGTTAAAATTGAGGTTATATTCGTGATCTACGCCATTTTTTCTTTAAGATCATGTCCTCTTTTTTCATTTATGATGTGGTGGTGATTGAACTAGTCCGGCCAGGGTCATCGGAGAAGATGGTTGGCCTTTGGCTCTGGCGATGCGCTGGAAGTGTTCAGAGCCATTAGATGAGTTTAATATGTTTTAATCAGAAGTGTACATTGTGATTAACCAAATTGTGATCAGTTGACTCAAGCGCATCATGGAACGCGCGCTCTCCACCACTTGATCAGCCACCTCAATTAATGAGGGAGATCAAGTGGTCCACATTTTTTTGATTATATGATTTTTATTTTTATTCCTTTGATTTTCATTAATTCATATTAATTTTAATATTGATCCAAAAAATATGAGAGTTTCACCAAAAAATTTAAATAAAATCCTCTTTCATTTTATGAATTAAAATTATTTTTTGGATCATTATTAATATTTTTCATGATTTAATTGATTTTGTGACTATTTTTAATTGTTTAAAAATACTTTTAAGTTTCCAAAAATTCTGAAAATTTTTCTCCAAGGTCCTTTGACCTTGTTTGACCTATGATAAATCTCATGGCCATTTCTTTGGTGTTTTGATGAGGTTTTAGGAAATTGACCAACCATATTTAATTTAATGCATTATTTTTATTATTTTTAATTGTTTAAATGCCAAATTTATTGTGTAGAGCCATTTTATTTGACTTTGTGAGTTTAACTTGTGTTCTTGGGCCTTGGTCAAAGTTGATTTGACTTTGTTAGGTTAAGATCATTGGATTTAGAGAATTGGTGGAATGTACATTCCATCTCACAAAATGAATGAATGATCTTAACTTGGTAAAAGTCCTCCTTTTGTCCAATTTGAGTTTGATCCATTCCCCCTCCCTCTTCATCACATTTCCCTTATTTATGCATTCATGTCATGGACCTATAATATCTCTATATCCTAAGGCTAGTTGATTGAAAAATCAACATAAGTATGGATGAGATTAGGTCGACCCCACTTTGCATATTCTTTTTGTATGTGGTATGTTTCATGAGCATAGTTCATCATACTATGTCTCTAACATGCATTAACACCAAAATTTTATTGCTCGGCCTCAAATAGTTGTGACTTCTACATTAGTCCAATTATGATTGCTTAACATAGCACTAAATTTTGACATAAAAGACATAGCATTCTAGTTAGCGAGATTGTAAGTCTCCCCTCTTTCATGGTATTGTGTGGAAACTTGGCTTTTTTTCCTTCCTTTGGAAGATGTCTTGGTTCAAGGATCTATGCTTGTGATAAGTGGGTTGAGTGTTCTCCAAAGAATGACTTAAACAAAAGAAAAGCAAAAGCAATACTAACTTCTAACTCATTAACAACTAACATTTAATTTCAAGTCATTTACTTTTAATGCAATTTAATTTTTGAGCTTTATTCATTTGCCATTATTCATATCATTCTAATTGTTTATGTTAATATCATTTTCACTTTTTCCACTTGGACCATATTTTGTGATATATTTTATTTGTGTATATTGTGTTTGTTTGTGTGGTCTTTGACCATTAATGTACATAATAAGGATAAAAACCCTAAAAAAACATCTCGTTTGGACTATTGGTTTGATCTCAGACAATTAGACTTAGAATTTAGGCAACATTACCTTTGCAAAGGACTTGGCCAATGCCAACTTTCATGTAACCAAGTGCTTGTAATTTGAAACTTCATCTGATACATCATTGAAGATCCATTTGAGTTCATCTGCAACAAGATCATTGTGAAGCTGTTATTTTGAACCTGTGATTTATGCATTATGGAATTCATCTGCTACATAAGCTTGGATGGGGCTATCTTTATTTGATGCCTTGCTCTTCAAGTTGATATTTTGTGCATTGTTTGTTGCTTGATTCTAAAAGTCCAAGGGAATTTGGGTTTCTATATGATATTCTTGTCTATTGGATTGCAGCCCATTGGTCAGATCTTTTCAACTCTTAACTTTTAATTTTGTGCTTTGGATTAGTCTCTTCATCTCCTCCCCACTTCTTTAATTTCATAATCTCTCCCTCTTTTTTTAAAAATCTTCTTTTCTTGTGTTTTGTTGATTTCTAAACTTTGACCACTTTTGCAAATTAGAAACTTTGACTTTATGTCATTGCATTTTCAAACTCATTTTCTTAATCAAACTTGTAAATAAAATTAACTATACTTGACTTAAAATTTCAAAATCCAAAAAGAACTAACTCATTCAAACCTTTTTTAGGCCTTTGTGCCTTTCAAACTTAAAATTTTGTTAAAAGCAATGCATCCACTTTGAAATTGATACCACGAACTACGAGGTTTTGATCCCTCATTTTTATGTTGGTACGTAGGCACAAGTCCAAAGGTCTTGTCAAACATAAAAATATAATTAATGAATTCTTTTCTCATCCCCCCATTCTATTTGTTTGCAAACATCATTTTTACAAAAACACATATGCACACAAGAAAGGGCTCCCTAGGAGTACCTAGGACACTTTGGGTGCTAACACCTTCCCTCTGTGTAACCAACCCCCTTACCTGTAATCACTGACATTTTATTAGTTTTGATTTGAAAACTTCTTATTTTTGGGTTTTGTTCGTACTTTTCCCTTTTCCCTTGGAAACAATAAAAGCACGGTGGCGACTCTTGTTTATTTGATTTCTAGCTTATCCATAGCTTGATGATTATGAATTTATCGCTACAATTTTGCTTGTACTTTTTGGTCGTGGATGTAGACTGGTTGTCATACATCCAAGGGATTGCTTTGGTATTGTTGTATGGAAACAAAGTTTAAACTGTTATAATCATTGGAGTAGAAGAGTTTGTTGAAAGATTCATTTAAGAAAGATCATATGGGATTTTCAAGGGAGGAACTTCATCGTACGGAATCTTAAGGGTTAAGACATCCTTAATAGTAGAAGGTCGATCAATTATCAGTATTCTTTGGTTTATGAGAGTGTGAATAGAGGCCTTCAAAACTTCACATTGTTGTGGATCTTTTGAACAATGTTCACAGGTCTGAGCATAAACGGAGAACGCGTCTCTTCTTAATAAAACATTCTTGATTTCCAAAATAGAGGTCTTCAAATCATTAACAAATGTTATTACCTTCCTTCCGTTGTCCAATTCCACCATGTTTACATTTGTCTTGTCATGGGGAGGGATAGGATTATTATTTATGTTTGGGCCGTTAGGCGCGAATGTGATTGCCTTGGAATAGATCAAATCCTGGACTTTGCATTTCAATGCTTTACAATTTTCAATAAAGTTCCCGGAAGCACCAGAATGGAACTCACAGTGGGAATTTGCATCGTATCCTGGAGGAAGGACCATTGGTGTGGGTCCTAACTCTCTCAATTTGTACAAATGCTCCTCTCATAAGATAAGGAAAAATGTGACTATAAGGCATCGGTACTGGGTCAAACCTCCTATCAGGTCTCCTTAATCTTTGTTGTTACGGTTGGTATTGTTGTTGCTGACGTTGTTGTTACGGGTGATAACATTGTTGATTTTGTTGTGGTTGATATTGTTGTTGTTGACGTGGTTGCTAAACGGGAATAACAAGAGTTTGTTGTTGTTGAACTGGAGCCACTGTGGCTACTTGTTGGTAGGTTGGATTTCGGGTTCTAATGATGGCAGCGACACTGGCTGTGTGGACATTTGCTACATCAAATATTTGATCAGGACTATTTAGGTGATTTTTGGAGATGGGAAACGAGACTTTTTTACACGATACATATTTGGTACGATTAAGATTGAAGCGATCAAGAGTTGCGGAGAACGAAGGTCCTTCAAGAGCGGATGCGATTGAAGATCAATGGGATTCCCTTATTCTTGTAATGTCTAAATTTTTTATTGTATCTTATTTGAATAATATGAGTGGATAAAACCCCCAATGCCATGGGGATGTCCCTGAATTGATCGTGTAATGACTCTAAATTGATCATTTCCTTAATATATGATGTTTGTTTGTCAATTTCATTGTGCAATGTTTGTAACGCTTTCTTTATCAGAAAAATAAGGATTGGTATATGGTTAACAATTTGCGGGATTGCAATTGTTAAGGTTTTTGTACAGTGAAACTATAGTAGATATAACCTAGGGCTAGGGATACCTTATGGTTACCGGTTACATCTTGTTATTTCGTACTGCTTGGTTTCATTGTAATCGCCTGAGGACTTAGAGATTAGAATAAATGACCAAAGGTTTCCCTCTGAGGTCTTAGGAGGAAACAATTTTAAGATCCGGTAATTGCAAATTTTGAACTGTTTAAGGAGATATACATTCAAGGTCAATATAGGAGATATTTATACACAATCCTTGGCCTATTATTATAAACTATGAAAAAGATTTAGTCTGCTTTCATTTCTCATTCCCTTATACAGTGACTTTTTACAAACCCCCAATTATTTGTTTTATTCAATTGAATCACAATTTTAACTCGTATTGTTGCGCAGTCCTCGAGAACGATATTTGGGAGACATCCTTATTATTACTACATTGGCAAAATAGTACACTTGTTATTTTTCCGATCAAGTTTTTGGCGGCGTTGCCGGGGACTGCCAAATATAAAGTTTAAATTATTTCAATTGAAATTTTGTTGCTTTGCAACTAAAATTTATTTTCCGTTATTTTAATAATTTATTTCGATTCATATCAACTAATTTTTGTTTGATATTTGTATGTGAGGTAAGGCCTCAGTTGATTTTCCTTTTGACGCAGAAATCGAAAGAACTTTGTTGGCAAGACTTAGACAATCTCGATTGGCAAGACCGGAATCAGACGAAGAACAACCTTCCATTCATTCAGGTTCATATTCAGGTTCAGAGAGAGAGATCAAAATAATGGAGGAGAATCCACCGCCACCAGAAAGACTGTTGGGTGACTACGGAGGTGCAAATGCACTAACCGGCAGATTAACAATTGTCAACCAACTAGTGAATGTGGCTAATTTCTAGTTACATCCTAGTACTATTAATCGACTTGAAAGGAAGCATTTCACTATAAAGGTAAATGAAGATGCAAACAAGCATTTGCATAGGTTTCTGACCATGAGCAACACTCTAAAAATTGATGGTCACACCGAAGAAGCTAAGAAGTTGAGAATGTTTCTATTCTCTAACAGCCGGTAGCATCACATCTTGGGAAGAGATGGAAAAAGTCTTCCTGAATAAGTATTTTCCAGCGTCGGTTTTTCTGAGGAAGAGGTATGAAATTCTGAATTTTAAGCAGAAGGACGGGAAACTTTGGGAGACGCCTACAAGAGATTCAATAGAGTCTTGGTAGCCTGCCCAACTCATAATATGGATCCAACCGAACAAATGTAGATGTTTGTGAATGGTCTCAAAATAAAGACCAAACAGTTTATTGATACCACAGCCGGTGGCTCTACTAATTTCTCAATAGCCACTGGTATCAAGAAGATCATTGAAGCTATTGCTGCTAATGAGCACTTGGAGTTGTACGACAGATGTCAAAGTAAACCAGAAGGGGTTATCTATTTAAAGCTAGAAACCAATAAAATCCGTATCGAAGATACTATAGCTGGTGAAGTTAAGAAGAAGCTTAAGGCGATGAATATAGGTACCCAACAGCTGGCACGAGTCCAACCGGCTCCTACTGTCTGTTGTGAGATTTGTAATGGTCCGCACCAATCGGTGTATTTTTTGCAACTCCTCAACAAGTTGAGGAAATCAAATTTTTGAAGCAAAATAATCCCTATTCCAACACATATAATCTGGGTTGGAAGAATCATCCCAACTTCTCATGGAAAGACAGAAAGGGAACGCTCCTCAACACGGTCAATACCAAACTCAATATCAACAACAACAGCAACAACAAGCCCCTAAGAAAGTTGATTGGGAGATTGCCATTGAAATAATGGAAGCTCATAATGTTCAATTCGAAGAAGAAACCTGAAACAATCATAAAAACACCACCGCATCCATAAAATATCTTGAAGTTCAGATGGGTCAAATAGCATAGCAATTAGCCTCGAGTTCTCAAGCATAAGATGTTGTACCTAGTGCAACTGTGACAAATCCTAGAGAGCATAATAATATGAGCGTTATGACAACAAGAAGTGGTAAATCTGATGAAGTAATTGAGGAGATGGCTGAAGAGGAAGATCAATTGATCGAAGTGGATCTTGAGATCAAAGAAAATGAAGCTGTAAGGGAAGAATTGGTGGCACCGAAACCAGTAGTGAAATAAATAGTCACTGAGCCTAAGCTGGTTATTAAGCTTCCTTTTCCCACCAGAAATAAGAAAAAGGGGCAACATGAGAAAAACTTTGAGAAGTTCCTAGAGTTGTTCAAGAAGCTAGAAATTAACATTCCGCTTTTGGAAGAACTTGAACAAATTCCTACTTATGCCAAGTTCATGAAGGACAACATTTCTAAGAGGTATGCCATTGACACCAACCCGATTATTCTAACCGAAACTTGTAGTGCTATTTTGCAGGGTATGAAGATCCCAATGAAGAAGAAAGATCGAGAAGCGGTTATTATTCCTTGTACCATTGGAGATAGGTCATTCAAAAAGGATCTTATTGATCTAGGAGCAAGTGTGAGTCTCATGCCGTTATCCATTTACAAGAAGCTTGGTATAGGGGTTGTGCAAGATACCAGGATGACACTCCAATTTTCCGATCATTCGGTCAAGAAACCTTATGGTATTGTTGAAGATGTACTGGTGAAAATTGATAAGTTTGTATTCCCGATGGATTTCATTATTCTAGAAATGCATGAAGATGAGGAGATCCCTCTCATTCTTGGGAGACCCTTTTTAGAGACGGGAAGATGCTTGATCAACATAGAAGAAGGGACTATGGCGTTGAAGGTTTATGATGAGAAATTAATGATTGATGCTCGAAACATCATGAAGTACAAAGATGATATTTATACCATTCATACTATAGAGGTTTTGGATCAAGTAATAACGTATGATAGTCCTTTAAATACACCATAGTTACCTTTGGAAAGAGTATTGAGTTTGTCCATTTTTGATAGTGATAAAGAAGTGGACAACGGGGAATCCGAAGCACTGGCCTTTATGGACGCACAACCCCCCGTGGAAAGGATCTAGACCACACCGGTGGGAAGATTTACGACTACCTCAAACGAGTGAGGAGGATAAAGAGCCCAAGAAGGGAATGGAGTTGAAACAACTTCCTGAGAATCTTAAATATGTCTTTCTTAATTTTTAAGGTAAATGCCCTGCTATCATAAATTCGAGCCTCAAGAATATCCAAGAAGAGAAGCTCATCCAAGTCCCAAAAAAATACAAAAATGCTATTGGATGGGCAATTGAGGATTTGAAAGGTATTATCCCTACGGTGTGCATGCATAAAATTCTCATGGAAGAAGACCACAAACTGGTGGTCCAACCTCAGAGAAGACTCAACCCTGCAATGAAAGAAATAGTTCGAAAAGAAGTGGTGAAATCGTTAGACGCATGTCTTATATATCCTATTTCTGCCAGCCCTTGGGTGAGTCCGGTGCATGTGGTCCCAAAAAAAGGAGGGACCACCGTAATAAGAAACGAAAAGAATGAGTTAATCCCTATAAGGACAATTACCGGTTGACGCGGGTGTATTGACTATAGGAGGTTAAACATAGCAACTAGGATGGACCACTTCTCGTTGCCATTCACTAACCAAATGTTGGAAAGGCTAGCTGGACATGATTACTAATGTTTTCTAGATGGATACTCCGGGTATAATCGGACTGTAGTTGCTCCGGAAGACCAAGAGAAGACAGCATTCACATGCCCTTATGGCGTGTTTGCATACAGAAGAATGCCATTCGGGTTGTGTAATGCTCCAACCACTTTCCAACGCTGCATGACTTCCATCTTTGGTGACATGCTTGAAAAGCATATGGAAGTGTTCATGGATGACTTTTCGGTTTTTGGATGCTTGTTTGATAATTGTTTAACTAACCTTTCTCTTGTTTTTGACAGGTTCCAGAAAACAAATTTAATTCTGAACTGGGAGAAATGTCACTTCATGGTGCGAGAAGGGATAGTATTGGGTCACAAAATTTCCTATAAAGGAATTGAAGTTGACCAAGAAAAGGTGGAAGTGATATATAAACTCCTGCCTCTTGTTAATGAGAAGGGTATCAGGAGTTTCTTAGGACATGCGGGTTTTTACTGCAGGTTCATAAGAGATTTCTCAAAAATCACAAAATCGCTGACCACTCTATTGGTTAAGGATAAGGCTTTTATGTTCGACAAAGAATGCACCACAACTTTTAAGACATTGAAGAACAAATTGATTTCAGTACAGATTGTTATTGCCCCAGATTGGTGTCTTCCGTTTGAGATCATGTGCGATGCTAGTGATATTGTTGTAGAGGCAGTTCTAGGACAATAAAGAGAGAAGTTACTACATGCCATTTACTATGTTAGTCATGTGCTAAACCCTGCACAGATGAACTATGCAACTATTGAGAAAGACTTATTGGTCGTGGTTTATGCATTTGACAAATTCAGGCAATACTTGTTAGGATCGAAGGTTGTCATTTATACTGACCATGCCGCTTTGAAATATTTGTTTGCTAAACAGGATTCTAAGTCGAGGCTTCTCAGGTAGATCTTACTCCTCCAAGAATTTAATATAGAGATTAGGGACAAAAGGGGATGTGAAAACACAGTAGCGGATCATTTATCCCGAATGTCACCAATTGAAGAAACAGAAGAGAAGAGGCCGATAAAGGATGAGTTCGCTGATGAACACATCCTCGCTGTCATCGGTATCTCTTGGTTCGCAGACTATGTGAATTATTTAGTTGGTGGTATAATCCCTAACGATTTTGATTCTAACAAGAAGAAAAATTTTGTTGATGATTGCAGGTTCTACTTGTGGGATGACCCATTCCTATATAAGAGAGGAGTAGATGGGATGGTTAGAAGATGCGTCCCGGAAGAGGAACAAAAGGATGTACTCATAGCTTGTAATGACTCGGATTATGGAGGACACTTTAGTGGTGACAAAACAGAAGCTAAAGTCCTTCAGTCAGGTCTATATTGGCCCACACTGTTCAAAGATGCCCAAGACATAGTCAAGGAGTGCGACAGATGTCAAAGAACGGGGAATATTTCTAAGAGAAATCAAATGCCGCAAAATGCTATGCTGGAAGTTGAATTGTTTGATGCATGGGGAATAGACTTCATGGGGACGTTTCCATCCTTATTTGGAAAGAATTACATCTTGGTAGCAGTGGACTACGTATCAAAGTGGGTGGAAGCGGTGGCATTTCCCACCAATGATTCTAAAGTGGTTGTGACCTTTCTGAAGAATAATATTTTTTAGAGATTTGGAGTGCCGAGAGCACTTATCAGTGATGAAGGTACTCATTTTTTAAACAAAATGATGGAGAATCTGCTGAAGAAATATAATGTTAAACACAAGATCTCCACTCTGTATCACCCGCAAACGAGTGGCCAGGTCGAAGTGTCCAACAAGTAGATAAAGAAAATACTGGAAAAGACTATTTACGCATCTTGAAAAGACTGGGCAGTGAAGTTAGAAGATGCACTATGGGCATACAGAATGATATTCAAAACGCCTATAGATATGTCTCCCTATCAGTTAGTTTACGGTAAAGCTTGTCACTTGCCACTAGAGTTGGAGCACAAAGCGTTTTGGGCATCCAAATTCTTAAATTATGATATTTCCAGAGCTGGTGAATCCCGAATTCTTCAGCTCCACGAGTTAGAAGAGTTTAGGAATCAAGACTATGAGAATGTCAAACTCTATAAGGAGAAGACAAAAAAATGGCATGATCAGAAGCTACAAAGAAAGGAGTTTGTCGAGGGGCAATTGGTGCTCTCGTTCAATTCCAGGTTAAAACTCTTTCCTGGAAAGTTGAAATCCAGATGGTCAGGTCCGTTTTTGGTTCACATAGTGTTTCCCCATGGAGCAATAGAACTTAAAAATCCTAGTAATGGGGATACATTTAAAGTGAACGGACAAAGGTTGAAACATTACTACAAAGGGAAGGAAAGTGCTTTGATTGAAAATGTTTGTCTCATAGGTTAAGAGAGACGACCGTGGAGCCATGCGACATTAAACTCAGTGCTTCGTGGGAGGAAACCCACACTATTTAATTCTAATAATTTTAGTTGTTTGGTGTGGTTCAAAGTTTTTATTTGTAGGTTCGTAGAATAAATCGCACATGACAGAAGGAAAGGTTTGAGTCAAACTTATAGAAGACATTTTGCTAAAAGAGCAGGGAGAACAGAGAAAAAAATCAAAATTTTGGATGAAAACAGGACCCTGACATGGGTGCCCGTGTCACCTGACAAGGCCCGTGTCAGGCAAGGCACCCAGGAGCTTGTGGTTTTACAGTATGCTGACACGGCCGCCCGTGTCAGCTAACATGGCCCGTGTCATCTCTACTATACGTGGTGGCTTTTTCCAGCGCCCTGACACGGTCGCATGTGTCACGGGACACACCTGTGTCAGGTAGCACGGTGGGAAATTTTGAATTTCGAAAAAATTGATTTTGTGGCCCCCACCCGGATTTTTCACCAATTAAAACCCTTTTTAATCTCTTTTAATACCTTTAATCTGATTTTTACCTATTCTCTCACACATTTTCACTAAACCTTTCTTCTTCCTCGATTCTCTTTCCATTTTTCTCCGTAACCTCACCAGCAAAAGCTCACTCCTTTACTGCCATACACCGTCCAAATCGCCGACTCCCTTCACGAAAGTTGCTCTACTCTCAGTCCTCTACAAGTATATGGTAATCTTTTCTCCTTATCCCATACTTTATTTTTGTTCATAAATTTTTGCAGAAATTAATCATGTCGCCTAAGCGAATTGCTAAGGGGAAGCAAACAGAGGCTGAGCCATCAAGGCCTCGAAAAGGGACCATTCGTCATCCAAATTCGCATGACATAATTTTCGACAACCCGGAGCACGAAAGGCGTTACTCATCTCACATCAAGCGTAAGATAACACCGACGAGGTATTTATGCTCTGACATTTTAGCTTAATTGGGTCTGTCGGGGGAATTGGATACGATGTTTCATGTCCTAGGCATGCTTGAATTTGTGCATTGTGAAGCGCCTACATATGAGCGTATTATTTTAGAATTTTTTAGCACCATTGAGTTCAAAGGATAGACAGGTACAACGATGTACTACGGAGGGACGATGAACTTTAGGTTATATAATGTCGACCACGAGTTGACAGTTGAGCAGCTGGGTGAGATTCTTCGCTTACCTCTGTATGGACCCGAAGTCGTACCGGATAGCTTTGATGCTAAGAATTTCTGGTTGGCCATCACAGGGCAATTAGATTATGTTATAAAAGGGGCTAAAGCATTTGGCATTTAGAACCCTTGTTTCAGGTATGCTTAGAAGGCACTGGCTTTTCGGTACCGGTGATAGTACAGGTGTGGCTACCCATATGTAGCTTTTCTTTCTGTTTTCCATGGCAAACCGAGTTGCTGTGAGCATTGCAACATTTGCATCGGACTACCTCGGTAGAGTGGGCAGAGCGGCTCAAGGGGGAATTTCCATCGGGGGCATAATCACACAGATTGCCCACCATTTTGGTTATGACCCTACTGCACTAAATGAGACACCAGTGTCAGGTAAGCATAAACTGGACCTGAGCCTGTTGGTTCAGCAAGGTATGATATCCCAAATCTCTAATTATTATGCTTTGATGAGTTCTAGTCAGTTTATCATGGCTCTTCCTGACCCTGCAAGAATAAGCATTTCCAGCACTGCCAATTGGCTATATGAGAGTGTCATCCAAGACGATATGGACGAGCACAATGCTGACCCATTTCTTGTAGGTGACCAACAAGAGGAAGAGGTGCAGGAACAGGAGCATGAGCAGTTTTTTGTTCCGCCAGAGGACACCATGCACACAGGTGTCGGGTCGTCATATGTGAAATCGGACCAATGGTCATGGATGCAGACAGAGATCGTCAATCTCCGAGCGGAGAAAACACGCCAAGGCATAGAGAAAGCTCGTTAAGGGATTGTTATGGATGATATGCATACGATGATGCAACGACTGATGTTGCAATTTCCTCCACCGCAGTGAGGTTGTGTGATTCCCCCTCTATCTTTATTAAACATTACGGACAATTTTTGGTTCAAGTGTGTGTGTGTGTGTGTGTGGGTGGGTGGGGGGGTTATTATTTGTTGTTAGTATTTTTAGCATTTTATTATTTTGTTTAAGTAATTAGTTGTGTGGTATTTTGTATGTTATAGATAGAGGATATTCGTGTCGGATGAATGATGAGGCTTTGAGTGTTTGGATGAAAGACACACTCCTCTACTTGCTCTTCTGGAAACCCCTGAAAGTTGATATTGCTGATATGAATAATCAGACGCAATTTTCTGTCACTGGACTACATAGAAATACTCTGTACCTGAAGCAAAGACGAAGCTACATCACACTGAGAGGTATCTTGGAAACCTGTATGCTATACCAAACATGGTGAGAACTACAAAAGGCCAAACACTTGTCATCATGAGAGATTTTCAGGTATGTCTTTATCACTCTGAGTTTGCGTAATAGATGTTGGAATTGCATAACACACATGAACACATTGAGCCATTTTTTCCGTTTTAACCCCGAGTCATTTCAGCCAACTTGCCATTATTACCCTTCGTTTACCCAATTCGAGCCATAATTCCTTTTGTTTGTTTTTTTAACCGCTGTAAATAACCGTAAGCCCAAACACTACCTTACCTTCCTTGGATAAGTGTTTTTGACTACGGATCTGTGGAAAATCCTAAGTTTGGGATTTCTTATTTTTTTAGGGACACCGATGGGGACTAGATAAGTGCA
Source organism: Lathyrus oleraceus (assembly GCF_024323335.1). Taxonomy (NCBI): domain Eukaryota; kingdom Viridiplantae; phylum Streptophyta; class Magnoliopsida; order Fabales; family Fabaceae; genus Lathyrus; species Lathyrus oleraceus. The sequence continues at coordinate 323,319,012 of NC_066579.1, forward strand.
GATGAAAAAAATATATATAGAAAAGTATGAAACTTCAAAAGAAAAAAAAAAGAGAAATGAAAAGTTATGAGAAGTATAATAAAGAACTTATCTAGAAATATTGAGGTTGGTAAAAAGCATGCTCAAAAGAGTGCATAAAAAACGAGAGAAAAATAAGAGCCAACGAATCCTAACAAGAACGGTGTCCAAAAGAAAAAGCTCTTAATTGAATGATTGAACACAGTAATGAGGATAACAACACGGACTCTGAGCCTGAACCACTAGTTTTTCCCTTTTTGTTAGTTTTTCCCATCTTGCACCTAAGCCACGTTACAACCAAAAAAGCCCTCGAATAATGTGTGTGGTATGTTTTTGTTATGAAGGTATCTGTTATTCAAACCTAAGAGTTGACTTTGCATCCTCTGTTTTTGAGTGAAAACATTTTGACCCCGAGAGATTTGGTGAGAGTGTGAAAAGCTACAGGTCAGAAGGTACATCAATGTGAAAGTTTAGCGGAACGTCGGAAGTCAGGGAAGAGTAAAACAGTGAACGATAACTGAAAAAGGAATCGTGAAAGATCACAGTAGTATTGTGGAAGAAAATTTGGGGGTGACCGTCCTGATGTCTCGAGCATCACTTGAGGACAAGCAATGAGATAAGTTTGGGGTTTTGATCAGTCTCTAATTCTACTTCTTTTCTGACACTCATTTGGCACAATTTCACGAAGTCGGTAACATATCATTCTACCTGTTATGTTATTTTGTTTAGTAAATTAGATGTTTGCATTTCTATTTCAGTTTGATGATTATCTTTGGTTTGCGTCATTATACTCCATTTTATGTCTCCTTTTGGTAGTTTTATTGGGTTCAGGTGTAAGCAAGAACGCCCAAGAACTCTCCAAGGGAATCGGACGTTTCGGGCTCGTCGAAAGAAGAAATTTGATGGTACAGTAGCCCTGACATGGCCACCCGTGTTGCTCAACACGGCCCGTGTCAGGAGAAGGGGAGCCATGGGAAAAAACAGGGAGCTAACACAGGTGCCCGTGTCAGCTGACACGGCCCGTGTCAACAACCCTGGAAGAGGGCATGTTGGAGCATTGCATCAGTCAGCCAACACGGCCGGTAAAGTTGCCTGACACGGCCAGTGTTAGCTTGGACACCAAATTTTCTAATTTTCCTATGTTTTGGCACTGCTAATCCCGAAGGGAATTGTGGATATTTTCTACATCAAATATTTGATCAGGAACTATTTAGGTGATTTTTGGAGACGGGAAACGGGACTTTTTTACACGATACAGATTTGGTACGATTAAGATTGAAGTAATCAAGAGTTGCGGAGAACATAGGTCCTTCAAGAGAGGATGTGATTGAAGATCAACGGGATTCTCTTATTCTTGTAATGTATAAATTTTATATAGTATCTTATTTGAATAATATGAGTGACTAAACCTCTCAATGCCGGGGGTATCCCTTAATTGATAGTGCAATGACTATGAATTGATAATTTCCTTAATATATGATGTTTGTTTGTCAATTTCATTGTGCAATGTTTGTAATGCTTTCTTTATCAGAAAAATAAGGATTGTTATATGGTTAACAATTTGTGGGATTGAAATTGTTAAGGTTTTTGTACAGTGAAACTATAGTAGATATCACCTAGGGCTAGGGATACCCTATGGTTACTGGTTATATTTTGTTATTTCGTACTGCTTGGTTTCATTGTAATCGCCTAAGAATTTAGAGATTAGAATGAACGACCAAAGGTTTCCCTCTGAGGTCTTAGGAGGAAACAATTTTAAGATCCAGTAGTTGCAAATTTTGAACTATTTAAGGAGATATACATTCAAGGTCATTACAGGAAATATTCATACACCATCCTTGGCATATTATTATATACTGTGGAAAAGATTTATTCTGCTTTCATTTCTCATTCCCTTATACAGTGAGTTTTTACAAACCCCCAATTATTTGTTTTGTTCAATTGAATCACAATTTAAACTCGTATTGTTGTGCAGTCCTCGAGATCGATATTTGGGAGACATCCTTATTATTACTACATTGGCAAAATAGTATACTTGCTATTTTCCCGATCAGGAGTCCTGGAAGAAATGAATTAAGATCCGGTCATCTCTTGAATAAGAAACCATCTTTCAGAACTACACCCTTATGTATGTCCTCGGGTCACTATTTCCCTTATATTTTTCAAAGCTTGGGATTTTGAACTTTGCTGGAATAACAACACCCAACACTAGGCATATCTCTGTTGTGTAAAGCCCAACGCATATGTACTCTCCATAGCTTTGAGCTTCTCCTCAATAGCCTCTACCTTCTTCTCTACCTCGTTAGTCTCCGGACCGAAAGCGTTATACTGAGAGGCAGCCTTTGGGCTGAAGAAGGCATTATGTTGATCTTCTATTTCAATGACGGGAGGATGTAGATTGACATGTGGAACACCGCCAGATGAGCCAATATGGACGGGAGGATCAACTTGAGGAGGAGGAATCAGATTCTCAACCACCGGAGGAATGAGTGTAAGAACAAAAATAGTTCTACAACAGATTCCAAGATTTTGATGATAACAAAGGATGAAACCAAAAATGGCACTCTAACGAAAAGTTCTAAAGTGTGCAGGACTCTAAACAAGAAGAAAGGAATCTGATCACGTCATCAGATACAGAATCAAATCAGATACAAATTATCAGAATATCAGAAGCATCTGAAGAAGAATCGTGATCTAGAAGCTCTGACTCTGAGCAACGGTACATCAGAATTCCAGAAGCTCTCAACGTCATCTGAAGACAACATCAGAATTCTAAGGGATCAGAACTATCAGAAGCTCTGAAGCTACATCTCAAGATCTCAAGTTAACAGAGTAACACAGACTCTGATAATGGATTTCCTTATCCAGAAAGAGTAACGGCAACTTCAACTTCAAATGGAAAGAAACTATAATTGGAAAGAAGTTATTCAGGGAGACAAACTTATTTTGGCAATAAACAACGAAGTAATGGCACTTAACTCTCATCAAGACTAAATATCTGCCATCATTATTACAACGGTCGTTTTTCACCTCTATATAAAGAGCGGCGAACCTCATTGAGAGATATACCTGAACGCACAAAATTACTCAACTCTCTTTCTAATATTTCACGAGCTCTTGCTCATTACGTGAAAATTCTTATATGCTCTAATTGTTGTAATACTTGCTTTATCCTAGAAGCACTCTAGATTACAAAACTTTGTTTTTACCTAAATTGTTTTAATTCCTCAAGTGACTCTGCGCAGTCTGTATACTTGAGAGGACTAAGAGATCTTTCTCTTAGACGTTGGTTGTAATAATCTTTCAAGATTAGTGGATTAAGTCCTTGTTGAAGGCGAAATCACCTTGGCCGGGTGGAATGGAGTAGCTTTGTGTTATAAGCGAACCAGTATAAAATCCTGTGTGATTTTATTTTTGCAAAACGCTTATTTTCCAAAACAATTCAAACCCCCCTTTCTTGTTTTTCTCACCTTCAATTGGTATCAGAGCTTCGACTCTGTTATTGATTTTCCAATCAAACATTTAACCGTGTAGAGAGATCCAGGACGAGAAAAACTATGGCCCAGACAAACGAAAGAGACAGTTACAATGTTAAGCCTCTTATCTTTGATGGAGAGAAATTAGATTACTGGAAAGATAGAATTGAAAGTTTCTTTCTAGGCTATGACGCTGATCTCTGGGACATTGTCACAGATGGATACACACCTCCTGTAACTAATGCTGGAGTTGACGTTCCCAGAAGTAAGATGACAGATGATCAGAAGCGTGTATTCAAGAATCATCACAAAGCCAGAACGATACTTCTCAATGCCATATCCTATAATGAGTATGAAAAAATCACCAACAGGGAAACAGCTAAAGATATACTTGATTCTCTGAAGATGACTCATGAAGGAAACTCTCAGGTCAAAGAAACAAAGGCTCTGGCTCTAATCCATAAGTATGAAGCCTTCAAAATGGA